>NW_021559324.1:0-292 GCF_001605985.2 Dendrobium catenatum
AGATTTTCCAACACTTGAATATCCAACAAAAATTCCTTCATATGATTTTGTATCAAATTTTCCTAAGGCAGATTTTCCATTATTATGAATAAACACCTTGCAACCAAAAACATGCAAATGAGACAAATTTGGTGTTCTACCCTTTAGCAGCTCATAGGGTGTTTTATTTAAATTTGATCTCACATTCACCCTATTCAGAACATAGCATGCAATGCTAATCGCCTCAGCCCAAAAATATCTAGGAAGTGAGTATTTTGCCAACATTACTCGGGCGGCTTCTATTAATGTTCTA
>NW_021559325.1:0-2052 GCF_001605985.2 Dendrobium catenatum
CTTCTTAAAGTTAGAAAATAAGGGCTGAAAATTAAAATTTTCATTAGATTTATGTATTTAATTGGATGTAGATGAATAATGATAAAGATTTTGAAGTCATAACCACCTTTAAAATCATTCAAAAGTGAGAATCCAACTTCATACCTAAAATAAGTGATGACAAAATTTAAATTGTTAAAACATGTCTTTATCTACAAGAAACCAAAAGAGCCGTTATGTGAATCAGGAACTGTCAAGTCTGTGTTTCAGTTATCAAGTAAACCTGAAAAGCAACTAATAACATGCCTAAGTTATAGGTTATAGATTTTTATTTGAGGCCGACAGTGAGAAACAATTGATGCACAACAATAACAACAACAATATCAAGCCTTTATTCCACTATGTGGGGTCAACTACATGAATCCTTTCTCTTTATTGTGTCCTGTCAAGAGTCGAATTTTCACTTGAATCTAATAAAGAAATGTCATTTCTAAGTTTTTTTTTCTAACCAAGTCTTTTTAGGTCTACGTCTACCTTTCTTAACATAAGCCAAATATAATACATCTACCCTCTTAGCCGGGTCATTGCAAGGCTACCATTTTATGTGATCAAACCATCTAAGACTACACTCAATTTTTTATGTCATTTAGCTTTCTGCTTGAAATCGGTCTAATTTCAAGCCAAGAAAATTGAGACAGAAGAATTAGATCAAAATAAAAGAAATCTATTTCATGAATGTATACTCAACTAGTTAAGCAAGAGAAAGATTAATCTTGGTTGGCAGCTTACAAGGTTATTACCAAAGGGCTATTCTAGAAGTGTGAGAATATTCCTTCAATAGTTAGGAAACTATTTTGGTCGCTACTCTAAAACTTAATAACTTATGTAGCTAGGAATGTGTCACCCTACCCACATGAAAAAGATCCTGCATAGTTAAAAAATAAGTTAGCCCTAGAGTACATGACTTCAAACTTACACGTGAAAGGGCATTCCAAGAGCATGGAATGAAGACAAATATGAAAATATTTTATCCTTGAAAGGAAAGTGCCCAGAAAATCTTGTGAATTGTTACTTTATTAAATGACTTGAAAACAAAACTATCTTCTCAAACAATCTATGTTGCACCGATACGAATACGGCGATATGGATACGACACGATACGGATACGAGACAAGCCAATTCTTAAGAATATAGGATACGGCGTGGATACAACATTATAATATATAAATAATACATAAAAATTAAGAAAATAATCAAAGTGTAATATTTGAAATGACAAAAAATTTGAAAAAAAAGTAAGTATTAAATATTTAAATGTCTAATACAACAACAAAAACAAGAAGATACATTGTCCAACATATAAAATTTCAACCATTCAATAGGAGTGATAGGATTAGCTTCTTCAGTGATTTGTCTTTGAGTTCCTATATTATCTTCAATAAATATCATAGCTTATAATTCAAGCTCATCAAGTGAAAGATTAGCAATTTCTAATATTCCCTTATCCTCAAGAGATTCAAATCCATCTCCAGCAACATCCCACATCCTATTGTCTCCTTCTATATAAGTTGGAGTTTTCCTTGAGAGAAGCCGAAGGTTTGTATGCACATAAAAAAATCTTCAGCTCGTTGTGGAGTAATTTTATTTCTCTTTATTGATTGGATGAACGAGTATGTACTCCAATTTCTTTCACAACAAGATGAGGATGAAACTTGGTCAAGCAATTTTATGGCGATTGTTTGAAGTAGAGGCGCTGAAGCTCCATGTATAATATACCACATTTTCGGATCAATTATCCACCTATCACGCAATGACTCTTGGTCACCGAAGTCCTTTAAATAACCAAAAATTTTAGCGAGCTCAATATTGACACTTCTTCTCTCCTCATTTGAAAAATAAAGCTTCAAACATGTCTTTCTCATATTTGAAATTTCTAATTATTTCTATGGAGAAACTCTTTGAGGATCATCTTGAAGCCATTCTTTAGTTGAATATCTTCAAAAAATATTAAAATGAAATAATGAGAAATGTTGAAATTACTAAACAACAAATTGTGAATTAATAATAAAAAAT
>NW_021559326.1:0-246 GCF_001605985.2 Dendrobium catenatum
ATGTGTCTGACATTTGGGCTTATCATCCTCCTGATGACGGCATTATCAATCTTAGCTCGTCGGAGTCGAGCTCTTCGGAACCAGGGGAGGACTGATGCAGCTTATTAGCTATACTATACCCACGAGTAATACTACCGTGGCTAACTACCAGATACGTCCACTACCTACAGTACTATTTCTGTTATCTGCTTTCTTATTTGCTTTATTTCTGGCAATTTCGTTTATAGCAAAGTTACAGTTTCTAGA
>NW_021559327.1:0-355 GCF_001605985.2 Dendrobium catenatum
CGTTTTTTGTCCCGATAAGCCCGAGAAAATTTTGACGCTATCGAAGCCGTTCGAGGCCCCCACACGCAAGAATAATTCCGACTCGCTCGGGAAAATTCTTTATAATTTGTGGCGCATATTTTCGGACTCCTGGAGCTTCGACGTCCAAAAATAGAGGGGCAACTAATACGACATCACAAAATCATCTTGATCGGGCACGCATCTCGAGGCAAAAACTAGTTGGAAACTTCAAAAATTTATTTTGGGAGCATATGAACTCCATTTTCAGCGATCTTATAGTCAAACTAAGCATCTCGGAAATACGAACCCAACGACACCAAGATCAGCCCAATCTGAGCCCAAATAAGTCCGAATC
>NW_021559328.1:0-1446 GCF_001605985.2 Dendrobium catenatum
CTTAGGCTTAACAACCTAATTACTAGACTCAACAATAACCTATTTAATCCCTGAAATTACATCTACCAGACCCCAAACATAATTTCAAACCTGTCCAGACTAAACCCACACTTTGGTTCATTCTGGTTGACCCAGTCAACCTAGGTTGACCAAAATTAACCCTTAAGCCCTTTCATTTTAAATTAAATTTCAAATGCATATAAATCTTTATCAAACCCTCTCCAGGCCATTTTAATTAATTCCTCAAAAAACCTTGGCTGCCACCTTAGCATTGTTGACCATGTTGACTGATTAAACTAGTCAACACAAGCTTTTGAATTGATTAAAATGGCCAAATAACCTACTAGAGTTAATTCATCCTTTATCAAATCACTCCAGCAACTATTTGAGGTCATTCCATGCTACATCAGCTGCCCACTTGGCTGTTGACTGGTTAAACCAGTCAACAAAAGGTCAAAGAGCCTTTAAATAATTTAAATCCTTGATGACATGGCACCCATTCAAATTCTCTTTAAACCCTAGCTGTGTGAAATTATTCCAGAACATTCTTAAGGCTATTCATAACCCTTAGATCAAGATCTAATGGTTCTTAACCCATTGCATATGGCATAGAGGACAAAACACCCTTTCCATGTAGGATGTCCTTGATCCGTCCTTGGCTTCTGCTCCCACCTACCCCCTGGACACTTGGCAACCATCCAGGAACTCTCCCAGCTAATCCCAGCCTTCTATTCAATCTGAGGGAGTTTGAATAGGGCAATAGCCTATTTTGAACCCTCATTCGAAACCCTAACCTCTCCCTCCACTCAAGCTCTCTCAAACCCAGCCCCCCTATTCCATTGAGCTCCCAGAAGTCCCTCCACACATCCTCACTCAAATCCAGTCGGTCAAAGTCGTCGGTGACCATCTTTCCGGTGAGACAAGGGTGTTCCATTTAAGCTTTCATTGCACTCAATCCAGGAGCTGTCAAACCAAGGAGTCTTCTACAAACAGGAGCGTGGACAGTCTACAAGTGCAACAATTCTATAAACGGGTCAAACCGTCCAAAAATCTAGGTGAAAATCTTAAACCTAGCTTAGGACAATTGAGCTAAATAGATTTTGTTTTGATACACTATAGGTTATAAAAACTTTTCCCCATTATTTATGTTCACGTAGGCTATTTAGGTTTAAAATTTCAAACGATTTGATTGAACGGATAGGGAGAACAAGCCAAAAAAACCCTTTCTAGGGTTCGGTTTACGTAAGCTTGGCTTACGTCGATTATGAGCCGTTGATCCTATGATCAACGGCTTCGATTTTGCTATTGCTTTGTTCGATTCGACCGCGGATCCGAACGTTCGCTAAGTCCCTTCGTTTGGCCAATCTCAGCCGTCCATCTAAGATGGAGCTTAATCTGGCTGCCCGCTCAGAACCGTGGGATCAAATCTCTGCCGCCTGATCTCTC
>NW_021559329.1:0-387 GCF_001605985.2 Dendrobium catenatum
AGCCAGAATTCAGCTGGCTAATGCTGTTATTGAGACTAGAAACACCGGAGCTACCATCCAATTTGGGATTTTCCAGCTGTTGTTGCAAAAGCTTCCGGAGCTCCTACTCGTCGCGCGCATCTGCCAGCGCAGCGACCCGCTACTGAAGCTCCTACCAGTCGTGTGCATCTGCCAGCACAACGACCTACTACCGAAAATCCTCATGGGAGGATTTCTGTGTTCAAAAGGCTGTCACAACCTGAGGCCCTGACTACCAGAAGAATTGTGAATGGTGGAAGAGTTTCTGTGATAGCTGCAAACACCACCACTCTGCCGACCAGGTTATCTGCACCTGGAAAATACGATGTTGATGCCTCCTCATCTGGAGGAAGGCCTACAAGGAGGCAA
>NW_021559330.1:0-200 GCF_001605985.2 Dendrobium catenatum
AGAGTTACTATGTGAGCCTAAATTTTTTTTATTTTTTATTTACAAGTAAAAGAATTTTAAGCGTACCCTTACGAAAAATCTCTCCGATTCTAATCCAAGCTAAAACAAAACACGGCATGCAAGGTCCTAAAAAAAATCTACTGCACAAACAATGTAAACAATTAATTTTAATAATCCAAATATAATGTTCAATGTCCAAT
>NW_021559331.1:0-232 GCF_001605985.2 Dendrobium catenatum
GAGGCAATGTCCACCATGAGTTCTGGTATTGGTAGATGTTGACCTCGTTTTTCGCTCAAGTGTCTTTGAATGCATTTGATCAATTCGATTAGACCTCGTCGAGCCCAACTCTAACTCTAATCGATCCGAATTGATTTAAATTAGACTCGACATTTAAAATTGATGTCAATTTTAAATTCAATTCGTACAATTAATTTCGTTGAGCTGGCTCGATCCCATTTGAACCTAAATC
>NW_021559332.1:0-931 GCF_001605985.2 Dendrobium catenatum
TAGTCCCATAATCTTCTCCTTTTATAAACATCCTTGTTACCATAAACCATAGAAACAATCTACTGGCCCTTATTATAAACATTGATATCATTAATTACACATTGTGCAAAAGCCTCCAACACTAAAAATGAAGCCATATCTGATCTCCAAATGACCATGACTCCTTCTGAAAATCCATCCGATAGAAACAAGAAATAATACATCTCTAACCCCATCATTTTATTGAAATCCACTCTATCAATGACTAAATTTTTAGTCTCCACAATACCCACAAAAAAACATCAAATTCTTTCACAAATTCTTGTAAGTAAAGAGAATATTCGCTCTTCTTTTGCCTCTTTGACAATTCTAAAAAGCTATGGAACACATTAATCAATCAAGGGGGATGAGCCCTCATCCTTCCTTTTCCTAACACCTTCTTAATTTCTAATGTGAGGAAGAATTTTAATCGGCCCAAGAGACTTGAGCTCCTTTGCAAGCTTAAATTTATCCACCTCTAAACTTCTACCAATCTCCTTCTCAATATTATTACTCAAAACAACTTCATTACATCTCACATCTTTCCCTCCCCTACTCACAACAGAATTCATCTTATCCAAAGACACATCTCCTTTTATGACTCCCCTAATATGCTTCTTAAAGTTTTACCAAACTCAAAATGTTCATCACAACTAATGTATAACACTCCAAGTTTATTCACAACATTAGGAATTTTAGAAGAGATAGAAATAGATTTCATACGATGTTCAGGATCATGAATGGAATTTCCCAACCCTTTATCTGTCAGTTTTTTCTGCTTCTCTAACCGTAAACGTTCAACAGTTTTGTCCCCAATATAATCCTCCAAAGTAATTTCTCCCTCTTTGGCTACCACATTCAATTCTTCATTCCTCTCCAACACCAAGTTAGTAGATATTACTAACTCATCAAT
>NW_021559333.1:0-332 GCF_001605985.2 Dendrobium catenatum
GTAAGTACATCACACAAGTGTATTAAAAACAAAATGCTGTGGGCTCCGAAAATTCCATTTTAGGCGTGTGATCCCCGGGGAATTTTCAGAAGGCAGATTGGGTTTTAGATAAGACATTACCCAAAGATTTCGCCCTCATTTTGTGAAGACTTTTTGATTGAGTTCTGGTTTCCTATAGGCGCAAGCCCCTATAGTTAATTACCCCTCCTGATAACAGGAGAGAACTTTCGATTAAGGTTAGTCGTTTAAGCGTTCACATAGGTTATGAACCTATCGTATAATAGCAATAATTTAGGGTTTAAGTTTTGGATTTGGATTTTAAAGTTTGGAAT
>NW_021559334.1:0-332 GCF_001605985.2 Dendrobium catenatum
GAATCATCCAGCATGTGCTTAGAACTTCCATCATTCTTAAAACTGGTGATATAATTAATATAACTCCCATTCTTTCCACTGTCACTTATTTGATCATTACTGGTTAACCTATTGACAAAGCTCAACTCATTCTTGACTACCTTTATGGACTTTCTGAGATTGGCCATGTATCCCGTAAGAGAAAAAAGAACATTGCTCTAGGACATCTTGTAACTTACATTCTTGATAAAAAGTATGAATTAGTTCACCCTGATGTGTCTCACCTTGAGGAGCCTTTATTCTACAATGATGGTTCATTCCGAGCTATCTTTTCAAAACATGATAAAGGTGAT
>NW_021559335.1:0-205 GCF_001605985.2 Dendrobium catenatum
CATGAGCATGTTCATTTAAAACATTGGTTAGGCTATACGACAAAGAAATCCGGAAACAATATTTGCAACTTCTTTGACGTCCGGACACAATAATCACTCCTTTGTTAGCCACAGATTTTTCACCATCTTCTTGTTTCGCTTTTCTACCACAGTTGTCATGTGCTCCCGCTTGGCCATTTGACATACAAACATCAAGCAAAATTCC
>NW_021559336.1:0-206 GCF_001605985.2 Dendrobium catenatum
CACTTTAATTTGGTTTTAATCAAAGCTGTGATTTGTTAAAATAAATTTACGTCGAGTCAATTTTATTTGAATTAGTGATGACTTATGTCGAGTCAGGAGTTTGAGTCGATTTGAGTTTAGTTTGGAGTTGAATTAGATTTGGATTGAATTGATTTTAATTTGTGTTGAATTATCAAGTCGAGTCAATTTGGGTAAATCAAAGCTAC
>NW_021559337.1:0-312 GCF_001605985.2 Dendrobium catenatum
GTCTGTTTGAACATGACACTGTACATCATGATCAGTTCAGAAAAACTTTGAATTCATTGCAAAAAAAGGGACCCTTCCAATTTGTACTCTAGACATCATCTGCGTGAAGGAAACTTCGTTCAGTACGATTAGTACTTATAAAAAAATTTTACCTGTAAGAGGGGAAAATAACTGAACAAATCATCCTGTACGAAATGACTTTATACAGTATGATCAGTTTAAAATTTTTAAATTTTAAAACTCTCCCTAGTGTGTGTGTGTGTGTGTGTTGTTAATCAATTACAATCATACTCTCTCAGACTCAATAAAATT
>NW_021559338.1:0-259 GCF_001605985.2 Dendrobium catenatum
TTATGTTAAGAAAGGTAGAGGCAGACCTAAAAAGACTAGGTTAGAAAATATCAGGAATGACCTTTGTTTATTAGATTTAAACGAGAATTTAACTTTTAATAGGACACAATGGAGAAAAAGGATTCATGTAGTAGACCCCACGTAGTGGGATAAAGGCTTGATGTTGTTGTTGTTGTATTAGTCTGGTCATTTTACCCTTAGAGACAGGATACGAAATGAGCATATACATAAAAAGGTTGGAGTAGCTCCAATGGAAGAT
>NW_021559339.1:0-280 GCF_001605985.2 Dendrobium catenatum
GCTCCCCAATGCTGATTTTGCTGAAGTTGACAGATTTGTAGTTATCCTTTGTGGTTTTAGATTTTGGAGCCTACGAATATTCGGTGGTTGCTCGAGACTCATTTTTTCACTGGAACTTTGATTCTCCAATCATTTGGGAGAACTTTGCAGACTGAGATCACTTGAACTGGTCGAGTCAAATTGGCCTTCGTTCTTCCTACAGTCCCTACTGACGGGTAGACGAAGTGGGGGTTCCACTACTATGGCCTTTCTTATGGCTTGTTGAGTAGACGGAGCTGCC
>NW_021559340.1:0-309 GCF_001605985.2 Dendrobium catenatum
GATACGCTGTTCGACCAGCTCCATATGCAAATTAACCGAAACACTATCCGTGGAGAACGCACCTTGTGCGACCTCCTCCATAATGTGGATATGTTCAGGCTTCTTCCAAACGTTGGTTGAAAGACCCGGAGCCGCAGCCGATGCCTGCTTCCCAAAAACAGCAGCCTTCTGCCCCAAGGAGGCAATTTTACAAACACCTTGTGTGCGTGTAGTTGGCCGTCCATCGCCACAGCCCATTGCAAACTGGAGGTTCAGGCCTAGTGCAGGGCATTCCATCTCAACCCCTCTAGTCATACCATCCTCCATACC
>NW_021559341.1:0-357 GCF_001605985.2 Dendrobium catenatum
GCACCTCCTCGTCTGCGGGTTTTGGCAGACCACTTGATCTATGAGGGTGCAGTTCTATCAAGGGGAAGTTGTGCAATCTCTAGGGTAAAACCTATTTTCTAAGCCTGATTTTAAAACTGCTTCATATTCATTTTTTGTATTTGAGTCAATTAGCATGCATTGCATTAGATATAAATTAAAAAGAGTTTAAAATATTAATTGCATTTCTAGATATTTTTCATCCTACATAAGTTGAGGGACCAATTAGGATCTGTCTTAGATGTCGGTCCCCAATTCCTTAAAACTTAAGCAACGTCCCTACCCATCTTTCATAAAAGACTTGACACATGATTTTAAAGCGCCTAGGTGGTTAGCTGG
>NW_021559342.1:0-289 GCF_001605985.2 Dendrobium catenatum
ATTTGATGAATGAATCTCTCCAATCATTTTCATTAGATATAACTAGGCAATTCTTTTCCTTCATCATCTTGTATGATGCTAATTTTGAATTGTTATGAGAATTGGATCCTTTTGAGGAATTGTCAATTCGTTGGCTAACTTTGCTAGTGCATCAGCTTTGCCATTTAATGCGTATAATTCTAGTGAAAGTGACTTTAGTAATTTGTTGTAAGAGTTTTAGAGCATACTCATGATATGAGAATAATTCAAACAAGTTGATTTTGAAAATGTCTATCATTTGTTTAATTAT
>NW_021559343.1:0-241 GCF_001605985.2 Dendrobium catenatum
GTTCTTCTTCTCTCTCCCTCTCCCTCTCTCCCTCTCTCTCTCTCTCTCTCTGTCTCTCTCTTTCTTTCTCTCTCCCCTTCTTCTTCTTCTTTTATTCTTCTTTATATTCTTCTTCTCCTCTCTCCCCTTCTCCTTCTTATTCTTCTTCTTATTCTTCTTTCTCCCCCCATCTTTCTCTCTTTATCTCTCTCTATCTCCCTCTCCTCTCTCTATCTTCCTTGTCTCTCTATTCTCTTTCTCT
>NW_021559344.1:0-248 GCF_001605985.2 Dendrobium catenatum
ATAGTGTGTATAAACTTATACATTGCATGTATAAACTTTTATATAGTCTGTAAAATACTTGTACATAGTATGTACAAACTTGTACAGTGTGAAAAATGTTTGTACATAGCATGTATATACTTGAATAATTCATGTATAATACTTATTCATATCATGTATAAACTTGTACATAGTGTATATAATACTTATACATACCTTATATATACTGTGTATAATGATTATATATACTGTATATATAGTGTGTAAAA
>NW_021559345.1:0-736 GCF_001605985.2 Dendrobium catenatum
TATTTAAAGAAAATGATACGTTCGTCCTGGATGAAAAATGTTCGTCCTGGATCAAAATTATCGTTCGTCTGGACGAAAACAATATCGTAAAGACGATTAAATTCGTCCAAAATATAACGGCTTTTCGTAATCAACACAATTTACGATACATCCTTTCATACAAACTTTTTGACTTGACTGATCGTACAGACGAAAAACTTTCGTACACACGATCAAAAGTTAACTCGTTTTGATGTCAGTTGAAAACCGTCCCCCGCTATGAATCGACTTCTGTTCGTCTGGACGAGCCAAAAGTTTGTACTGATGAAGTTCACAATTAAAACTGCCTTATCCATTTATCCATTCAACTGCTGCATTCAATCGTCCCGACGTTTGAGAAAAAAAATTTCATCTTGGACGATCATTTTGATCGTACAGATGAACTACATTAAAAACTGCTCTCAAGACGTTCCATATCACGCAAACTGAATTTTACACACATCGTCCCATACGAAAAAATTTTGTCCCGGATGATTTCCACATTTTTGGATTTTTTGAATTTTTATTAAAGAAAACCAAACAAAGCACAAATCACAATTTACTATGACAAATGCACAGACTCTAAAAATAAAATCACTCAAAACACAAAAACAAAAAAATCACAAAAATAAAATCATAAAAACATAAACTATGAAAACTTAAATATCAATGTTCCAAAAACATTTTTATTTAAGCATTCAAATCAATTACACTAAGC
>NW_021559346.1:0-211 GCF_001605985.2 Dendrobium catenatum
ACTTTATTCTTTGTAGAATCTATCGAAATAAATTGTTATATTAAGAAGATTTCAAGTAGATCTTTTAAATAATAATAATTTTAGAAGAAATAATTTTAAAATAATCATATAAATACCAAAACAAACACCAATAAAAGATACTATTACATAAAAGATTTTTTTTTATCACACCTAAATAACTAGATGTATATATTATAATTAGATATATTAA
>NW_021559347.1:0-209 GCF_001605985.2 Dendrobium catenatum
GTTGTTAGTGTGAAATTAAAAATGAATATACAATGCTTTATTTATATATATGTACCTATATATGTTTACTTTCATATTCATGCAGGAGAAATCTAAGGCAACAATGATCATAGGATAGTGTCCAGGGGTACTACTCAGCACGAGTTCAATCCAAATAAATGAATGGAGGGAACAAACATATTGACTATGGGTCTCATACTTAAGGAGAT
>NW_021559348.1:0-395 GCF_001605985.2 Dendrobium catenatum
AAACATTTATTCTATTGAAAATCTTCTTGGTTCACTCATTGCTTACGAGTAAGGGGTTAGTCAAAGAAAGATTGGTGCAGGTGAACCACAAAAGAAGAAGAATAGAGCACTAAAAGTGGAAGAGTCTGAGAGTGAACACTTACAACTTGAGGATGAAGACGATATTGCATTGGTGACTAGACAATTCAGAAGCTTTTTGAAGAGGAAGCAGAAGAGACACTAGCAATGGAATAGAGGTAAATTTAACAGAAATGGCAAGGTTTATAATGAAGTGATTTGTTATGAATGTAGTAAACCAGGTCATATCAAGACTGATTGCCCATAACTCAAAGCCACTCCAAGCAAGGAGAAGGTAGAGGAGAAACCAACTGTAAAGAAAGGCAAGAAGAAGTTTC
>NW_021559349.1:0-325 GCF_001605985.2 Dendrobium catenatum
AATCAATCACATGGAATACTACATCATTTTCATGCCATGGTTTCGAAAAAAGAAAAAAAAATATTTGAAATTGGTCTTTTTTGTTCCCTCCTCCTTTTTGATATGTCAAAAGGGGGACAAGTTTATGATGTTTTTACACTTGTCAATCCAAAAATTTTACTGCTAACTATCTTCGTAGTGTTTTTCCACCATCAAAAAGGTGGAGATTGTTGTAAATCTATTTTCATGACTTATGTTTTAATGATTGACAAACACTATTGATTCTCTTAGACTGGCTGTTACTTCTAACTTTTTAGGAATCGAAGATTGGACGAACAAACGAAGC
>NW_021559350.1:0-276 GCF_001605985.2 Dendrobium catenatum
TAAAAGGTACTATTTTGGAAAGCAATAGATAAGGAGCATTTGGAACTGGAGCTAGGACAACCAGACCTAAGCATCAGTCATTCCTACCCATCTGGTAGGGGTGCTACGGGCGGAACCACCGGGTCGTAGCCCCCGGTGCTGTAAGTTTACTAAAAACTTAGAAAACTTTTAGGGGCCTAGATGGTTGTACGCCTCCTTCCCTTAGGGCCTTAGAAACTTCAATTGTATCTAGGATTGCAATTGCTTTTCTTATTTAGATCCCTAAAATCCTATGAC
>NW_021559351.1:0-514 GCF_001605985.2 Dendrobium catenatum
TGTGTTCTTTTCTTATTATTGCTTCCGTATTTAATTTTCGCATTTGATTTCTTTGTGGTGATTTTGGTTTCTAGTTTTGTTTTAAAAAGATCTTTAAACAACCAATCCACCTCTCTTTTGTTTAGCCTCAGGCCAATTCTATAGAGCTTAACATCCCTAATAAACTTTCAGTTCTATTTCTTATTAGTTGTTGGGGTGCATTATTGGATTGGTCTTTATTCTATGTTGGATTTGCCTCTTTCCTATCTTTAGGGTTTTCTGTGCTGCTGCTGTAACACCTGGTATTCTCAAGTTTGGGTTTTTTGTGGTTAGCATATTGATGGGTATCCATGTTTAGCTTTTGTCTTTATGGATTTGGACTGGAGTAATGATTTTTATGGTTTTTCGACTGAAGGTCTGTCCCATTGTTGCTCTCCTACTGGTTGGGTATTGGGGGTAATGGTGGGATTATGGCTTAGTTTTTAACTTCTATTGGTTGGCTAATTGAGTGCAGTTGCTGGTTGTATGATAATGC
>NW_021559352.1:0-305 GCF_001605985.2 Dendrobium catenatum
TTCATTTTTAAATTCTCCTCCATGATCACTTTGTATAAAAATTTCTTTCACACCCTAATTTCCTTTGATTCCAAATTGAAAATTTTCTAAATTCCTCAAATGATTCACTCTTATGAAAAAGAAATCTAACCCAAGTGAATCTTGACAAATCATCCACTATAACAAATCCAAATACCTTCCCTCCTAGGCTTACAGTTCCTACTGGTCCAAAAAGATTCATGTGTAAAATTTCCAATGGTTTATTAGTTCTAAGATTCTTATTGGATTGAAAAGAGGACTTCACTTGTTTTCCTAATTAACATGCA
>NW_021559353.1:0-465 GCF_001605985.2 Dendrobium catenatum
TAAAACTTTCGTCAATACAAAATTATGCGCGTTATTCAGTAACGAAAACACAAAACTGAGCACAGAAATATCAAAACTCGAAATCAGAAATAGCATTCAGAGTCCTTACTGCTAGACAAACAAATCTTCCAACTGCGTCGTCAGACGAAAAGCGCTCCGCAGCCTCCGAAATCAAGCTTCTTCTTTCTCTTTCCTTCTCTTTCTCTCTCCTGCTTTCCTCTCTCCTCAAAATATTTTCAAAATATCTCAAATCGGATATTTATCAAACAGGATCGTCCCGGACGATTCCCATTCGTCCCGGGACAAACTCCTCTGGACTCAAAACGTCCAGACGAAATTAATTCCAATTTATTTCGTCCCTGGACGAAACTCTCGGGTTCAGTTCGTCCCGACCCTTACAGGTTCGTCCAGACGATTCAGGCATATTTTTCACAATTTTCTTCAGTTCGTCCGGGACTAAGGCCA
>NW_021559354.1:0-1532 GCF_001605985.2 Dendrobium catenatum
CGATATGGAAATTGTCCTGGCCGATTAGTACAAATCCCATGAGAGCGGCCAGAGCATCGCCCAGAATGCAAACTAGATGATTGAAAATTGGCTTGATCGTCCAGGATGATATCACGAACGTCCTGGCTGATCAGTTCAAATTAGAGGAAAATCGTCCAGAGCATCGCCCTGAATTAAAGCTGTCCGTTCCCGATCGTCCAGCACATCACCCTGAATTGGTACTGGCCGATATTTATCTTCCAGAAGTAACTAAGGTTTTTGAATAGATCATCCTAGCTGATCCTGCGATCATCCAGAATGATGTGATCATATCAATTATCCTTAATTACTTCATTGATTTGTCTGATTAATTAAGGCATAATTGTGAATATCGTCCAGGCCGATCCACGATCGTCCTGGCTGATTGCCAAAAATACATAATACCTTAATTGTTTATGGCGGCAATATCTTTCTATTTTGAGCATATCGTCCAGGCCGTACAAGTATCATCCAGGATTATTGGCTAATGACGGCTAACTTAATTAAGAACCCATGATTAGAACTTCTGTTTTGAGCCCGATCATCCAGGCCAACGTAAATATCGTCCTGGCTGATTTGATTAAAAATAGAAATTTTAACTCTCTCAAGTATGTGTGTGTAGGGTTACTTAGCACCAGTCTCTTTGAACATTACAAATTAACTCAAGAAGAGAAAAAGCAAAATACAGACTGACTCAACCCTAATCTACCCCATCTTGAGCTGGCTCCATTTTTCCATCCGATTTTCGATTCCTGAAAAGTCTGTAGACAGTCCAAGACAAGTAAGAGTGTTTGCCAATCATCAAAACATAGTTTATAGACCTGAATTTTCAATAATCTCCCCCTTTTTGATGATGGCAAAACACTATGACAAAAATTTAAAAAACAGCTGTGTAACATACGGAATCGAGAGTGCAAAAATATCCTAAAACTACTCCCCCTTTTGACATCTCAAAAAGGAGGGAACCATGAATAAAAGCAAACCACAAGATCCTTTTTTTTTATATATAATCAAGGCATGATGATGATGTAGTATTTTATGTGCTTGATTTTTAAAAATTTGTGAGTTAATGAATTAACAACATCAATAAACCAAAGAACAGTAGAATATTCGATCATGATTACCCTTAGCTCGGACTTTCTCTTAGGGTAGAATCATATTTTGAAATCAATGACTAACTCAAAGAATCAATTGGATATGAGGAAAAAGAATCCATTCATCACTTTGTTTAAGAAAAAATATCTTATAGAATAATAACCCAAAGTAAATTTGTCACAATCGCAAAACACTCGTGATCAAGCCTTTGATACATGAAAACTTCTAAGTTTTTAAAAGATTTTGAAAGGTGAGAGGAGCTTGCTTTATAGTGGGTTCATTTTATGCCTCTTGTCAATTGATTGGTGCTTGTGCACATCTTTTGCAATATAATTTTTTAATTTGGCGTCATTGCGCATATTTTGTTGGCATCATTGGCTATTTTTTTTTTTTGCAAGCTCCATTATCTTTTACAACTC
>NW_021559355.1:0-275 GCF_001605985.2 Dendrobium catenatum
AGCGGACAGAAGGCGTGTACAAGCTCTCAAGTGAAAAAAAGTTGTGTGCATTATAATGGCAATTACTTACACAACTACAATTATTTTAAAATACCCCCGCACAAGTGCACCGTAGCTTGTATATACATAGGTACACAAAAGGGTATGTGAAATCAATGAAATTCTAAAACACCTGCATGGGCTCCGGCGAGCGTGTTATTGGTACACACGTGACGCTTAGGGATGCTGCGCGGGTCAACAAGTGAATTCAAGTCCGAATTCGATCATTCTATACG
>NW_021559356.1:0-359 GCF_001605985.2 Dendrobium catenatum
AACGGCCATTAAAATGATCATAAGTTCTGATCGTCCTAGAATGAACACATGTTCGTCTGTACGATTAGTCTGGTCAAAAGTCTGTACAAAAGGATGCTTCGTAAGTTGTGTTGTTTGTGAGAACCATTTCATTTTGACTATTTGATTCGTCTATATGAAATTTTTTTGTACGGGACGAATCAAAAAATTTGTACGGGATGAAATTTTTTTATCTGGTACAAATGTGTCATTTTCAATAAATAGAAGGGCTTTTGAACTCAACGGTCACACTCAAAACTTCACTTTCAATCTCTTTTGTACTCTAGATCTTTTTCAAATGGAAAGTTCAAGTAAGAGACAAAACATTCTGGAAAAGAAAC
>NW_021559357.1:0-300 GCF_001605985.2 Dendrobium catenatum
ATATAATCTTCTATACTTTCATGTATGTTTTCAAACACAAACTGCTGTTTTAAATGCAGATCTCAGATTTTGGCCTTGCAAAATGGCTTCCAGACAAATGGACTCACCATGTTGTGTTTCCCATTGAAGGCACTTTTGGGTGAGATTGATAATTGGAAAATTGGATAGAAATTTTTCTTTTGCCTGGAAAAATATTTAAGTGACATTTTCTATGGCTTAGATATATGGCGCCTGAGTATTTCATGCATGGAGTGGTGAATGAGAAGACTGATGTCTTTGCATTTGGAGTGTTGCTGCTTG
>NW_021559358.1:0-724 GCF_001605985.2 Dendrobium catenatum
GTGGGACCCGTATGATTAGTTGCATTTATAAACCATGCTTCACGTTACAATGTACATGCTTCTTGCTCTTATTAAAGATTTTTTTTGGCTTTTCTCAAAAATGGGAAAATTTTCTTTTGGATTGTTGGATTCAAATTTGTCCAAGGATGATACCCAACCCTACTAATAGTTGTTTAGTAGAAGATAGTTAGAGAACTAACTAAGAATGTGTTTTGTATAGAGAGTAAGTGGAAACCTCAAATATCTTTGGGAATAATCCCTAGAGTTTGATGTCTAAATTATGCATCTCACCTCTTTTTCATAGAGTTCAGAGGGCTACATGAAAGACTGCGCATAAAATAAATAGAAAAAATAGTGCACGATGTGATCAGTGCAAATAGCATAGATACGTGGACTAGCTAAAAAAATGTACAAGTGGACCCCTATAATTGATGATCCCTTCACTTTGATGTGTAGATTGAGCGAGTATTTATGAGAGACTCTTTGAATGACTTTTTTAGAACATGTTATATAGGGCAAGTTTTTGAAGGTGAGTCCTCAAGAACAAATAATAAGTCCTTGAGAATAGATGGTGAGTCCTTTTGGCTGAAGGTGTTTCTAGCTATTGCTGGCGTAGGATGAGTTTCATCCAAAGAGTTATTATGGATTCTATATGTGGGTGCTTGTTGTTACTTGATCCATGATAGTTATGGGAGGTGGATGTTTTTTATTGTGAACAATTGCT
>NW_021559359.1:0-400 GCF_001605985.2 Dendrobium catenatum
CCCTAATACGAAAAACGCCCTAGGAAGCATTTTTGGGTTCATTCTCTCGATCGGATCAACTATTTTTGATGAAATTTTAAATACAGGTTAAGATAACGAACATAATTTATGGGGGAGCGTTAGTTTGGCATAAAACAACCTATACACGAAGTTAAATAGATCGATCTAAAGTGAACTATATCTAAGTGTTTCGAAGGATTATACCGTTGGATCTTCAAAGTTTATGGATGGATGAGCTTGTAGACTGTCCAAGTGAAGATCCCTAGCACAAAATCGGGCCCGAAAACACCTGGATCGACTGCTACAAAGCTGGGACGAATTTGGTGGTGAGCTCGCCAGAAGATCGCCGCCGGTGACGTGCAACCACCTGGGTTTTATAGTGAAAAGATAGAAGAGGCCC
>NW_021559360.1:0-360 GCF_001605985.2 Dendrobium catenatum
TAGTGGTGCCCTAGAAAACAATTCTATGTGTGTGTAAGGCTGGTGTGGTTTGGATAGGTCATAAGCAGGGTAGTTAAAGTTTTCTAGAATTCAAGTTTGTTGGGGGTCAGAAAAGGAAATTTTTGTTGAAATTCAAATATTAGTGAATTAGGATGCATTTTAATTATTTCAGTTTGTTGATGAGTTTTAAGAACTAAAACTACTGATATTTAAAGTTTAAGTGATATTAGCCAATTTTGGAAAGTTCTAAGTTCTCCTAGGAACTAAGCTAAGGGTCCAAAAAGTCACTATAAGAAAAAGGCTAAGTTTGGGATCCCTAAAATCTTAGGAAAATACTAGACCTTAATACGAGTAGTTAGA
>NW_021559361.1:0-350 GCF_001605985.2 Dendrobium catenatum
ATTGCTAAGAATTAACCCACTATTCATATTTTGACCTACAGCTTCGGCATGCTATGGATTTCGGAAAATGGGAACAAGAATTGCTGCAGCAAGCGAAGTTATATGGGATGATGGAAGAGCTTGCCAGATTATTTGCGTTTCAAATTCGATTCAGAGAGAGAAACTCTGGTGAGGTTTCTAGAGAGAGAAAACATCTGCGTTTCGAATTCGATTTTCACGGGTTTTCCGCGATCGGATTTCTGGCGGTGTTCGATCTTCGGATGATCGTCGGCGGGTGATTGCTGGTGGCTATGGCTGATCTACGGCCATCTGTTTCTCCAAGGATCATTGGCAAAGGATCGCTCGGCGTT
>NW_021559362.1:0-248 GCF_001605985.2 Dendrobium catenatum
CTCTCTCTCTTGCCCTCTATCTCTCTCCCCCTCTCTCTACCTCTCTATCTCTCCCTCTATCTCTCTCCCTCCCACCCTCTCTCTCTCTCTTACTCTCTCTCGCTCTCTCTATCCTTCCCTCTCTCTCTAGCTCTCTCTCACTCACTCACACACTCTCTCTCTCACTATCTCTCTCTCTCTCACACTCACTCATTCTCTATCTCTCTCTCTATCTATCTATCTATCTCTCTCTCTCTCTCTCTCTCTCT
>NW_021559363.1:0-257 GCF_001605985.2 Dendrobium catenatum
ACCACAGAGAAAGCCTCAACGGATGAGCTTCTCTATTTGGAAGCTTCAAGGGACGAAGGCGAGCAGGTTTCCTTCAGAGGCCGCGACTGGAGGATGGCCGGAGGTAGGACTTTGAGCGGGACGCCGAAGCCTTTCACCTGAGTTCGCTCGAAGTAATGGAAGGTGTGGTCTGGGAGCTCGAGGGAAGATGCTGGGAGATTGGAGGAACTCTGGGGAGTCGATCGAAAATGCTGGGATCGATCCTTGAGCTCTGGGGA
>NW_021559364.1:0-207 GCF_001605985.2 Dendrobium catenatum
ACCACTCCTCAGCAGCTCTGGGCTCAACAGCGCCCTTAAATCTCGGAGGTTTCAATCTCAGAAATAACTGCAGATGTCTATCAATATCCTCAGATCTGACAGTAGAAGCTCTGCTCTGAGTCTCGCTCATCATCTGAGCAACAAGCGTAGCAAACTGGGACAATGTATCTGCACCAGCCACTGGGGCTGTACTCCCCACTGAAGCTG
>NW_021559365.1:0-291 GCF_001605985.2 Dendrobium catenatum
CTACGGCATTCGAGCAGTTGAAGAAAGCTATGACCACTGTCCCGGTCTTAGCTTTACCGGATTTTAGGTCTTTATTGTGGAGACAGATGCCTCAGGATACGGGCTGGGAGCAGTACTGATGCAGAGCCACAAGCCCATTGCTTATTACAGCCAAGTGTTGACTGCCAGAGCCCGTCTGAAATCTGTATATGAGAGGGAATTGATGGCAATTATTTTGGCCATTCAAAAGTGGCGTCCCTACCTACTTGGAAGGTATTTCATCGTCCGGACTGATCAGCGGAGCCTGAAATA
>NW_021559366.1:0-931 GCF_001605985.2 Dendrobium catenatum
GGGTTCAAGAGGTGGCTCTTATGGCATAACAATTTATTTTGTATGACACTTAGTTTCCATCTTCCAGCTGGTGTATTGCTCTGATATTATTTATAACATCACAAATTTTTAACTATCAAGATATTGTTCGCTTTGGTCTAAGGGCCTCATGATTTTTCTTTTCTATTGATGTAACTTTCCAAAAGGTCACTCATCCCAAAATTTCTCCCAAATGAGCATGCTAAATTGCATGCACAGTTTCTTAATGAAATTTGAATCATTACATCAAAAGGCCTCTCGATGTTTAAGAGTTTAGCTTCTTCTAAGGGGTTTCACAATAGTAATAACTCCTTATAATTTCAATTCAGTGAATCAAGTGAATTATTAGATGATAACATCAAATCATATTATTTAAAAGAAAATTCATTTTCCACCACATCTTATACAAGTCAATCAGTCTTTAGCCAACCTTAATAAAAATTAATATTTACTTATCATCTCATATCCTATTATCATAGTATTATAACATCGATAGTAACTAGTTATTATCCAATCATATGCTTGCATTCATTCACAATATTTGTATTAACATAATGCTTTTATTAAAATATCAAATTTTTTATTCTTTATACATTGTACAAAATATAAAAACTTTCATTTTATCCGATAAGATTATGAAGAAAATACAATAAAATCAATTTGTAAGAAATCTAATGATCAAAATCAATATGTTTAAAAACAGGAATATGATAAAAGTCAACTACTAAAATCTGAGTAATTTTTATAAAAGCGGTGAACCAAACCAATGACCAAAATCTGGATTGTCTCTTTCTCTCTCCACTTTTTCCTTTACTTTTTTCTTCTTCCTTCCATGGCAACCCAACATTGGTGGAGAGTGAGGGAGATGAGTGGATATTATTTATTTATTTTATTATTATTATTATTATTAGTG
>NW_021559367.1:0-385 GCF_001605985.2 Dendrobium catenatum
TAGACCGGCTTGGGCTTTCACGAGACGGAGCAGAACCCCACCTCCCTACGTGCCGCTCAAACTGCAGGATCAAACTGTCTCGAATAGGAAGGATTTAGGGGGGAAATTTGAATGTAGGGCTGTTTAGAGGTTTCCTTTTGGATTGTATGCATTAAATAATTTGTTTTCCTAGGGTTAGGGCATCTTGAATTTGGCTAAAATTTGAGATCTCTTTTAAGTGCTTAGGCTCTAGCCACTGGCTAGGGATTGTGAGAGCCGGATCTTCCTCTCGAATTGAAGATCCATTGTATCTTGCTTGCTTTGTTCTTCTTTCATCAAATATATTTGTTTCATTGTTATTCATCTACCTCTCAAAAACAACTTGCACGTGGATGATTTCTTCTAA
>NW_021559368.1:0-1001 GCF_001605985.2 Dendrobium catenatum
GCTTCTATTTACAATTTTACATTATTTAACATCCACCTCTTTTCATTCCTAACCCTGTTGATATTATTTTTTCTGTTCATCTAATAAGCACGTTTAATCTTTCTTTGTTTGCTTTGTTCATCGATCTGCAGTAAATTTCAAAAAAATTAAGTTTATTTTTCTTATGTTGTTAACTATCATAAGTTATTATGTAATGTATTGGGTATGATAAATTTGTGCACTTGGGGTTGCCTCATTCTAGTGATTGTGTGCATATAAAGGATTGCTTCACTTGTAAAAATTTTTTATTTCCTCTAACCTCCTTTCTAAGTGTATCTATAGTACCTACCCAAATTATTCTGTGCGGAGTCCAGACGCTAAATGCAATTCGGAGACCAACCAGAATACGTCATGTCAACGGTACCAAGCAGTACTGAGCCGTGGTACCGAGCAAAGGGTGACGTGGCGCATTCTGGTTGGTCTCTAATGGTGTTCGCACAGAATAATTAATCTCATTTGAGACGGCTTTCTTACTGCTTCTTAAAACAACTTTCGAACTAGTGTTTTAGTACCTATAGTCTATGTGAGATTTGTCTTCCGAATAGATTTATTTTCTCTGAAAAGAACTAAAGCATGTTTGTTAGCTTGAAAATGAAACGATGGCTTTCTTTTTTATTGGGGATGGAGCCTCCTCTTTATATTATGATAATTTGTTCTATAAATATATAACTAATATAGCTTGTTGGTTGGGAGATTTGGCTCTTAATTAAGAGATTTGAGATTCTATGC
The DNA here is from genome assembly GCF_001605985.2 of Dendrobium catenatum. NCBI lineage: Eukaryota > Viridiplantae > Streptophyta > Magnoliopsida > Asparagales > Orchidaceae > Dendrobium > Dendrobium catenatum. Next base: position 769 of record NW_021559368.1, read on the forward strand.
CTTGTATAAAGGCTTTGCTTTAGACAATTTTTTTTTTTAATTTTATAAAATGCTGTAGAGAAAGTGATTTTTTAATGTTGTAGAAAGTAGATTTTTATTGCAATATTTTTTTACCGAAATTGTGATTGCGATATGAAAAACAAAGTAGTGAGAAAGTTATTCCAAATGAAACTAATGACTGCATTTATGATACTAGAAGAATAATGAGAATTGTATTTATTAAAATACCCTTA
>NW_021559369.1:0-334 GCF_001605985.2 Dendrobium catenatum
GCTTCATCCGAGAAGAAAAGTATGCCGATTGGATTGCTAACTTCATCCCTGTAAAGAAAAAGAATGGACAGATTCGTGTCTGCATTGACTTTAGGTATAACGCCCCAAGATCCGTGTAGTGAAAGGATTCATCTGATCGATCATTCATTTTCTTTATCCGTTATTCGTATCAATATATACATCCAGAGCCAGAGATAATTACATTACAGAAAAGAAACAGCAGCGGATACTATAATTCACATATAGTACAACAAAGAACAGACAACAGAGTCCAAAAGAAATATCTACACTAGCCATACAGGCTACAAAAGAAAGCCTACCAAAGGCTACAAAA
>NW_021559370.1:0-368 GCF_001605985.2 Dendrobium catenatum
TCTGAGAAGAATTTCTATGTGGTTTCTTTTCCAGAATCTTTTGTCTCTTACTTGAACTTTCCATTTGAAAAAGATCTAGAGTACAAAAGAGATTGAAACTGAAGTTTTGAGTGTGACTGTTGAGTTCAAAAGCCCTTCTATTTATTGAAAATGACACATTTATACCAGATAAAAAAATTTCATCCCGTACGAATTTTTTGATTCATCCCGTACGAAAAAATTTCATATGGATGAATCAAAGAGTCAAAATGAAATGGTTTTCGCAAACAACACAACTTACGAAGCATCCTTTTGTACAGACTTTTGACCTAGACGAACATGTGTTCATTCCAGGACGATCAGAACTTATGATCATTTTAATGGCCGTT
>NW_021559371.1:0-265 GCF_001605985.2 Dendrobium catenatum
CCTTTGAATGCACTCTTACACTCTCTCCTTGGCTATTATCTCAAAAGGCATGAAGATCAAATGACAAAAAGATTGGGTGGCAGTCTAATTTGGACTATATATACAAAAGACATGAAAAACCGCCTAAAAACTGCAAGTTTTCAAATTTGTTCGCAGTGGATCGTCCCGTACGATCGTGGATCGTCCTGGACGATATTACTTAAAAGCAAATATTTTTATTTTTAAAATTTTTTTTAACAAAAAAAATAAAAAATACAAGACAATA
>NW_021559372.1:0-205 GCF_001605985.2 Dendrobium catenatum
TCTGGAACTTGTCAATTCATTGGACAATCCTTGGTCTAGTAGAAAGTAAAATTCTGTTGCACTTTCCACTGCTGAAGCTGAATACATTGCTCTTGGAAGTTGTGTGGCCCAAGTTCTTTGGTTGAAACAACAGGTATTGGATCTAGGATTACATGTAAGCACCATCTTAATTTTTTGTGACAACACTAGTGCCATATGCATCTCT
>NW_021559373.1:0-473 GCF_001605985.2 Dendrobium catenatum
AGTAAAATACCTTTTCACACATATACTCCATTTTCACAATCTATACCTTTCACTTTCACTTTTCTATAATATATACTATTCCCCTTTAAAACAAACACATTTTACTTTCCGAAAGTTCAAAATTTATTTTCCAATCCTTATACACTTTACCCTTAGAAAACTTCACCATTTCCTATTTCAAAACATATATGAATCACTACATATAAATCTCATATTATCACCTTCCCAAAACAAACAAAAGTTCCATCTTTATTGTTTTTAAAGATTCATGAAAATTCTCAATATAAAGCATACAAACCTGAATCTATCAACCATATATAAAGTTTATCAAAATTGTAACTTTTAATAATCAGGAGTTGTTGGGAAGTAGAAAATATACAAATGCTCTATTGAAATCTTTATTATAAAAAAATACAAACACATTTTCTATAAAAAAAATAAATCACAATTTCAAACAAGAAGTTATTGCTTTA
>NW_021559374.1:0-300 GCF_001605985.2 Dendrobium catenatum
GAAGGAAGAGAAGGAAGAAGCTCCTCGACCACCGCCGGAACCTCAACGGACCACCGCCGGAGCCTCGCCGGACCACCGCTGGAGCCTCGCTGGACCACCACCGGAACCTCGCCGGACCACCGCCGAAGCTTCGCCGGACCACCACTTGAGGCCCGGACTTCTGATGAGCCACTGCAACGCCTAGTGTTCTACCAGAGTACCGCCTTACTACAACGGTCTTTTAGACCCCGGTCTCCTACTGACTACGGTCTTTTAGGCCTTCGTCGCCAACTACGGTCCTTCCGACCTCCAGACCGCAGT
>NW_021559375.1:0-230 GCF_001605985.2 Dendrobium catenatum
TGCATCATAGGCCCATTAAAGTGCATGATAATATTATAGTGATTGACATACTTGTATGGGTCATACAACCCATTATGGGAGTTTATAATAAGTAGCATAAACCCAATTAAAATCGGTTTGGGTTTGGGTTTGGGTTACTGAAAATCCGAATGTGACCTACATCTGCAACTCCAGCTCAACCCAACCCTCAGGCCCCGCATCGCATTCCTTCGGTTGTCCCGCATAACGCG
>NW_021559376.1:0-422 GCF_001605985.2 Dendrobium catenatum
CCGGACGAACCTGGAGCAAAAACTGATATTACAAGAACTCCCCTTGAATCACGTGGATCAGTAGGGTATCACGTAGAGTTATCATATCATATATCTGATATAATTCAATACTTTTAATTAAGATGCAATAAAATCATTCAGAATGATCAAATCTATAACATATCCAAACTTGCATGGTGAAAGTTTATGAAATTTAGAGATAATGTAATTTTGACAAATTTTGGAAATATAAAATTCTTAGAAATTAAAATCATTGAAAATAAAAATAAGAGATTAGTCACTTACAATGAATAAAACAATATCTATAATAGGAATGACTCACAAATATGATTCAAAGACCTTTCTCTATCCTCTCTCTTCTTCATCTCTTTCAATTTCTTCCTAGACAAACAATCAAGTGAGGGAGTCGATGGGGTGAGCAG
>NW_021559377.1:0-1183 GCF_001605985.2 Dendrobium catenatum
ACAAACCCATCTGCCTTCCAAAATTTACCTCAGAACCTAATTTCGTTAAAACTCTCTCGCCGAATAAGAAAAGCAAGCGGAGGCCGGGGCTGAATTTTCGGAGCCCATAGATTTCTGGCGACTCCGCTGGGGAATGGTTTCTCTTTCCATCTCTGGCTAGTCACTTATATGCTATAGTAGTAGCAAATCAACACTACGTTCTATACGGTGAACATCAGGATGTGACATTTTGTTCTTATGTCCAAAGATGCATCACTGCAAAGGTCCTGAAAATGAATCTTTTAAATAAGATCAATGGAAAATTGTTTAGCAGGGTTTTAAATTCCATGCTAATTTTCCTGCTATCATCCGTTCTGCGTTATTCCTGTTTTATAAAAGTATGGGGTGATGTATTAATTCTGATCACTAATCACTGCCTTTCATTTGTGTAGAATGGAAATGCAGGACACACCGATGACCGTCCAACTGGGACGAGGAGCCAGGATTCAACTGGCTAATGCTGTAATTGAGACTGGAAACACTGGAGCCACCATCCACTTTGGTGGGCTCGAATTCTCAGCAGCTACTGCAAGGGCTGCAGCCGTCCCTGCGTACGGCATAAACTCTGAAGAACTTTCTAGAAGATTCCAGTATGAAAGGACTACTGCCAGTGGTGCTACTCAAGGAAGAACTTCTGTATTTGAAAGACTATCCCAACCTGAGACCCTTACTGCAAAGAGGGTTGTTCATGGAAGGAAGGTTTCCGTGGTGACTGAAAACACCACTGCCCTGCCCAGAGAGACTGTTGCACCTAGGAGGTATGATGCTGAAGCTTCCTCATCTGGAGGAATGCCTACAAGAAGGCAGAGGAGGAAGAGGAATGTAGAGCTGCGAGCTCAGCAATTATCTGTACCAGTCCATCCCTCCAATCTGCCAGCACCAGAACTAGAAATCAATATTCCCACTCAGAACAGGTTTTCTAACCTAAAGTGGATAAAAAGAAACAGCTCATTTGGTGAGCTTAAGCAATCTTTCTGGGAGCGTCGACCTAAAGCTCCAACCCCTCAGAAGATACGAGAGCCTGAACGTCTGTCTGCCCGGGTACACCAAGTTTTGAAGACAGTCAAGGAGAAGGGCTTAATGAAAAAGAAGTTCTAGAGGCCACTGATTATTGAGGCCCGAAGAACTCCTCCAAGAGATAGAC
>NW_021559378.1:0-268 GCF_001605985.2 Dendrobium catenatum
AAATTAAAACAGGATTTTCAATAACATTACCATCCGACGAAATGAGTTTATGAATTTGCCTACTAGCTTTTTTATGATAATCATTATTATGGTAATAAGTACTATTATGGTCACCATCCACAAGGAATTTAGAAGAGACCATTTTTTCTCCAAAAAGCCTCCTCTTTTTCCTAAAAATTGAATAAAGTCCTCTTGGCTTCATTCAGGATGGACAAATTCTTAACAGACAAATTTTGCATATAAGCCATATCAACATTATCCACATCTT
>NW_021559379.1:0-236 GCF_001605985.2 Dendrobium catenatum
TCCCCAGCGGAAATCCGAGCTCGAACACGCCTGGATCGACTGCTACAAGCCTAGGACGGTCTGGGTGGTGATTTCGCCGGAGAACTCGCCGCCGGTGACGGGCAACCACTTGGATTTTGTAGTGGGGAGGTAGAGGAGGCTCTGGAGATCCAAAACGAATTGAGAACTCGTTCTGGGAGGCTAGGGTTGGTGAGAGAAGCTGCTTTGATCAATAATCCCAAAAGTTGCCTTTCTCC
>NW_021559380.1:0-320 GCF_001605985.2 Dendrobium catenatum
GTAGTCCAAGAGAATCAATAGTGTTTGTCAATCATCGAAACACAGGTCATGAAAATAGGTTTGCAACAATCTCCCCCTTTTTGATGATGGCAAAACACTACGAAAATGATTAGCAGTAAAAGTTTATGATTGACAAAAAAGAACATCATAAACTTGTCCCCCTTTTGACATATCAAAAAGGAGGGAACAAAAGCACAAAAGCAAATCACAAAACCTTTTTTTTTGGCCAAGGCATGAAAATGATATAGTATTATATGTGATTGATTTAAAAACTTGTGAGTTTATGTGTTAATAATCTCATCAATCCATAGAATAGTAGA
>NW_021559381.1:0-200 GCF_001605985.2 Dendrobium catenatum
AAAATTGGTTACATCGTCCAGGCCAATACAATATCGTTCTGGTCGATTAGTTCAAATCCGAGTAAAATCATCCTGAATATCGCCCTTAATAGAGTCTGTCCGATGTCAATCATCCAGGACATCATCTCGGCCGATCCTGCGATTGGCCAGGCCGATGTGATCGTATCAATCAGCCTTAATTGCTTTTCATAATTGCTAGA
>NW_021559382.1:0-834 GCF_001605985.2 Dendrobium catenatum
AGTAAAGGGGTTAAGACTAAAATACTTCGAACTTTCTAAAAGTCAAAAATTTTCAGATTCCTTTCAATTTGGAAAGCAAAGGTATATTAAATGTGACAGTCGTTAATCATAATTTTAAAAGAATATTTGGAGACCTGATTTGACACTGTCGCCTCATAGGAAATCCCAGGGCAGAAGGTCCAAATCAGGACGATTAAGTTAGCAAATGACAAAATTTTGGGAGGTAGAACCTCTCTTTTAATGTTTTAAAATTGTTTCTTAGATGTTCGCCACACTCGCCCAAGGAAGAAATGGGTTGAGGGACCAACGGAAGAAAGGTAGTTAAGACTACCGATGAATCAAAATTTCATTCTTATTAAAGATGGAGAGAGAGATTTGTCCCACCGGGTGTGCCATTTTTTGTTGGTGGAATTTTGAAAACATATTTTGAAAATATTAGTTTTCTTTGGGAATTTTAAAATTGAGATCGAATCCTAATTCTAGAAGTCGAATCAACTCGTCCGGAAAAGTATATCACCCCGAAGGACGAAAATAAAATTCCATAACGGTGTTCAGACTTAGAATTATATAATTCATCTTGAATATCATGGCTAGATTCTAAAGAGAACCCTACACGGCCCCGAGGGGATGAGATATAGTTCAACTAAATAATTCAGTTGTGGTATTCAAGGAGTATGATTGTCGAATTCACATCCAAAGCCTTATAAAAGAAGGATCTATCGCCCCAAAGGAAGATAACACCTTTCGATGATAATTCTTCTAATATGATAACGACAATCATTTTTTTTTTACTTTTTCCAAAGAAATCTAAAAGGATTTTAAAAAAGGTTAATT
>NW_021559383.1:0-260 GCF_001605985.2 Dendrobium catenatum
ATAACAAAAGAAAATAAAGTAAAGGAAACATAAGCTACAAAGAAAATTACAAATTAATAATAAATTCCAAAAGTTTGGTATTGATTCTCCAAACTTTATAATCATATGCTCTATCTTCAAGCAAAATCCAGGATTGTTGTTGTCCAAGGAAGAATCTTTACTCATTATCAATGAGATAAATGAGAAGAAGAACTTCCATTCTTCTCTTTGTGATCAGCCATCGTTCTTCTAGGAAGTTCTTTAATCGGACCCAAAGTTTG
>NW_021559384.1:0-418 GCF_001605985.2 Dendrobium catenatum
CACGTCCCAACTGTTTCTATGCAATCCTACCATTATTATATTATTTTTGTGGATGATTTAAATCTTTATACTTGGATGTTTTCATTGCATTCTATGTTTGATGTTTGTTCAACATTTTTTATTTTTAAGAAACTTGTTGAGAATCAAATCCAAATAACCCATAAAAATTCTACTCATTGATTGTGGTGGTAAATATGTTAATGCAGCCCTTCAACAACACTTAAAGAACTTTGGCAGTATACATCAAAAAACTTTCCCCTATCACCTTAACAGAATAGCATATCCGAAAGAAAACATAGACATATTGTTCAAAATCTTTGAGCATTATTGTTTGATGCTCATTTAGAACAATTGTTCTAGGTTGATGCACTTCTTACAGCAGTTTACCTCATTAATTGTTTACCCTCTTCCTTTAAAT
>NW_021559385.1:0-313 GCF_001605985.2 Dendrobium catenatum
TCCCTTGGGGATAGATTTTCTTTGAGCGTGTGTTGCTTTGGGCACGATTATCCCTTATATGTCCATCTCTTGGACAAACTATTTAGATACTAGCGAGTGACTTACGCAGACATGTATGGATGTACAAGATAACCCTATTTAGCTCCTAGACATTATTTACTAATTTATGCTGCCATGGATGTGCACCCTATATTTTATTTAAAATTGTTTACGAAGTCCATTGGTTGTTCATGCTCTTAATAAAATATTTTTGTAATTCAAAGCTAGGTGTGGTGATTGTGAAACTATTGAAAAGTTGTTCTACTTTTGGATC
>NW_021559386.1:0-285 GCF_001605985.2 Dendrobium catenatum
CGAAACTGACGGTTAGAGGACACGTACCACGTCCTTAATGACAAGAGATTGTTTGAGAATGGATCCTAGTGATATTTTCGACTAGGCATTTGGCTCTTTGTGAGCTAGAGTAAATTTGAATTTGTCCACCCCGGCAGACTGTTGCGGAGGGTGGATGGAATTTGCTTTAAGCGATTGATGGTTTGATTTCATTTTTTAAATATATGGAATTTGGGCTTTTTGTGGAGCTTTGGATTTTGGGAATTTTTGGATTTTTGTGGATATTTGGGTGGAGCTTTGGAATAT
>NW_021559387.1:0-4426 GCF_001605985.2 Dendrobium catenatum
GTTATGAATTATATGTACTTGTTTGAACATATTGAGTGAAATGTAAATTAATTCTATTTTGCATTAGGTGGCTTGTGTGCATGTGTTTGTGAATTGTTGGTGCATTTAGAATTAGAATAATATAAAACGAACTCCAAATTTCACGAGTTCTTGCACATATTTGCATGTGTCTATGTGATTTGAATTATATGTGCTTGTTTTATTTTTTTTGAGTGAAATACAAAATTAAATCTTTTATGCATTTGGTGTGTTTGTGTGCATGAATGCGAATTGTAATAACATTTAAGATGAAAATAATAGTAAGAGAATAATATAAATTAGATCCATCTTGCATGATTACATGTGCTTATATGTACGTGTATGTGAATTTTATGTGCTTGTTTGAGTATGTGAACTATAGTATATTATATTATATTTGTAATAAAAATAATTAATTATATAATATTTATAAAAATTAGAGTAATAGTAGGAGAGAAAAATAACAAATTAACTCTATTTTGTGTTAGTATGTATGCTTGTGTGCCTGTCTGGGTAAATTGTAGATGCAATTAGGATAAAATAATAGTAAAGAAATGATAGAAAAATATTTCCATCTTATGTGAGTGCATGTGATTATGTGTGTTTGTGTTAATTTGAATACTTTGAATAAAAAATTAAATTAATTCTATTGTACATTAATATGTGTGTTTGTGTGTGAATTATTGGTGCATTTATGATAAAATAATAATAGAAGAATAATATAAAATTAACTGCTTTTTTCATGAGTGTTTATGCATGAAATACAAAATTGACTATTTTGTATTAGGTGTGCTTGTGTGCAGGTTTTTGTGAATTGTAATTGCATTAAGGATAAAAATACTAGTAAGAGAATAATATAAAATTAGTTTCATTTTATTTGAGTATATGTGTCTATATTCATGCATATATGAATTGTATGTGTTTGCTTGAACCACATTATATAATATCATTATTTGTAATAAAAGATAATTATATAATATTTATTAAAAACTAGAGTAATAGTAGAGAGAAAAATATAAAATTAACTTTAATTCGCATGATATATGTAAATTGCAAGTGCCATTTAAGATAAACAGTAATAGTAGAAAATGATATAAAATTAATTCCATCTTATATGAGTGCATATGTATATTAATTTATGTGCTTGCTTGAAAACTTTGAATTAAAATATAAATTAATTCTATTTTGTATTATTATGTGTGGCTTTGTGTTCTTGCTTGTGTGAATTGTTGGTGCATTAGGATAAGAATAATAGTAAAGAGAATAATAAAAATTTATTCTATCTTTCATCAGTGCTTGTTTGAATATTTTGAGTAAATATTAAATTAATTATATTTGGTATTAGTATGTGTGCATGTATACATGTGATGACATTGTTAGTGCATTGGGATAATAAATAATAGTGAAGAAGGATATAAAATTAATTTCATCTTTCATGAATGCTTGCACAGGATTTCATGCATGCATGTGTTATGAATTATATGTGCTTGGTTGAATATTTTGAGTGAAATACAAAACTTATTCTATTTTACGTTAAGTGTGCTTTCTATGCATTTGTGTGTCAATTGTTGGTGCATTTATAGGATTAGAGATAATAGTTTGAGAATGATATAAATCAACTCCATATTTCTTGAGTGTTTGCATGTGTGTATGTGATATGTATTATACATGCTTGTTTGATTTTTTTGAGTGAAATACAAAATTAAACCTTTTGTGCATTTGGTGTGTGCTTGCGTGCATACTTGTGTGAATTATTACAACATTTAGGATTAGGATGAAAATAATAGTGAGAAAGTAATATAAAATCAACTCAATCTTGTATGAGTACATGTGCATCTGCCTTCTTCTTTAAAATATGTTATGCTCTTAATAAATGTCCCTTCAGTTGCCCAAAGATTCTGTCTCTATTAAGTATTGTTCTATCGAAGCCACTTGTGTGCCGCCTTGCCCATAGTATATTAAGCGAGGTGGATATCGTTTGTACAACACTTTGAATGGTGTAGTACGTGCTGCTGAATGATAAGATGTGTTATACCAGTACTCTGCTTAAGCCAATCACTTGGCCCATAACTTTGGTGTATCTGATATAAAGCACCGCAGATAGGTATCCACACTACGATTAACAACCTCTGTCTCCTGATTCATCCGAGGATGATAATTATTTTCAAGACCGTCCCTTGCATTTTGAACAATTCCTTCCAGAACCGGCTTAGGAAGATCGTCCCTATCTAAAATAATCGCTTCCTGTATTCCATGAAGTCCCATTGCTTCTCTCATAAAAATTGTTGCTATTGATACTACTGTATAGGGATGCAGAAAGGGAATGAAATGGGCATATTTGCTTAATCGATCCACTACCATTAGTACTAACTAGGGGTGTCAATTTCAGGTTACCGGTCGGGTTCGGGTCGACCCGACCCGTTTTTGCAAATGGGTCAATTTTCTGGACACGAACCCGACCCGCTTCGGGTTCGGGTCAACCCGACCCAACCCGCGTATGCCGCGGACGCGGCATGGCATTTGGACGCAATGCGGCGTGGAATAGCCGGAAGCGGCGCGGAACTGCCGTGAACGCCGGTGACTGACGCTGTACGGCTTGGACGCAACCCGAAATGGCCTCGGGACGCTATGCGACCTGGCCTTGGGACGCAACGCAATGTGACACGGCCGGGCAGGCAGGCGCCGGGCAGGCGGGGCAGCCGAGAAGCTGGCAGGGTCATTCCAGACAAACAGATTTGTGTGCATTCCGAGTCATTTCGGGTTATTCCCGGGTTTCCGGGTCAACCCGAACCCCTCCTTGTTTTTCAAACGGGTCGGTTTTCAGGATCCGAACCTGACCCGCTTAAGGTTCATGTCAATCCAAACCCGAAATTTTCGGGTCGGGTCCAATATTGACAGGTCTAGTACCAACATGTTACCTTATGACTTAGGCAACCCTTTGATGATATCCATGGTCAGCTCTATGAAATCCACACTTTTTTTGACAGAGCTAACGGGCTGAGGAGCCCTCCGGGAGATATAGCTAAATACTTGTGCCTCTGGCATATATCATAGCTAGTCACCATTTTCTCAACATCCTTTTGCATCCCCTCCCAGTACAGCTCGGCAGATAACCAACGATAGGTCTTTTGGGCCCCCCGAATGCCCTCTAGTGGCTGTCCCATGAAACTCCTGCAATAAGCTGGTGATGTAAGAAGAGGTTTTTGGAAGCACAAGCCGCCCTTCATGTAGCAACTTCTATCATACTGTTGAATATCCTGGATGGTTGTCTTTGTTTCTTGTCAGCTCCTCCCTAATTCTCTTCAGGATTGCATCCTCTTCGCTCTCTCTCCTTAGTGGTTTCCAATTAACCACCCAGGGTACAGACAATGCCATCATCTAGGATCCCCCCATGCATTTGGATAACTCATATGCTGCTTTGTTCTCCACTCCGGGTCGGTATTGGATTTCAAAGTCATAACCCAATAATTTGGAAAGCGACCTTTGATACTCCTCAGTGACCATTCTTTGTTTCAACAAATACTTCAAACTTCTATGGTCAGTTCTGACGATGAAATGCCTTCCGAGTGATACGGTAGCCATTTCTAAATAGCCAGCACAATCGTCATCAGCTCCTTCTCGTAAACCGACTTGAGCCTGGCATGAGCTGTCAGTGTTGCCTAAAATAGGCCACGGGTCTCTAGTTCTGCATGAGTATTGCTCCTATCCTAATGTTCGAATCATCTGTCTCCGCAAGAAATGGCTGGCTAAAAATCGGAAGGGCAAAGACTGGCATATTGGTCATAGCCTTTGATAGGTAATGCTTGTATTCACAAGTAAACCTAACCCAAATCAAGTACCTAAGCAAGGGAAATCTGTTGTCCACAGTGAAAACTCAGCCCAACAACGGAAAAAACTGAGAGAAACGCAAGGAAAAATCGTAGGGAAAAGAAGCAAACACTTTTATTTCAAGGATAGATAAAAGCACTTGCAAGATACAATTTTCGTTCAATTCGAGAGGAAGGAAAAACTCTCCACTATCTCCGGCAACGCCAAGAGCCAAAGCAGACCCTAGACCTCAAAGAGAAAACTCAAATTCAAGATGAGGAGCCAATTCCCCCCCAATCTCCTAATTAAACAAAATAATCATAAAGGACAATAATGGATTTCCTAAAACAGCTCCCTCATTCAAAATTCTCCCTCCCAAATCAGATTTAAGCCGGCGTGGGGGCCACAGGGAGTTCCTCTCCTGGCTCCTGTTTCCGCCCAGCCCGCCTAGCATAAAACCGGACTGGTCCAGTAGGGATCGGTCCGCTCGTAACATTACTCCCCTCCCAAAGATTCACCTTGTCCTCAAGGTGAAAGTCTGCAAACTGCTGCTTCATCATCTCATAGGACTCCCAGGTAGCCTCGTAGTCGGGAAGATCTT
>NW_021559388.1:0-606 GCF_001605985.2 Dendrobium catenatum
TTAGAACCAAGAATGTAAAGTTCTCTAACATGATTAAGAGTATGTGGTGTTGATAAATGACCCGACTCGGACCCGGCCCAAAAAATTCAGGTTCGAGTAAACCAGTTTGACAAACGGATCAGGATCCAGTAAAGGTTTAGAATTTAAACCCATTTAATTGGCAAATCAGGTTGAGTTGACCAACAAACCCAATAGTGACCCCTTTAATTTTTTTACTTAAATTTATTTGCTTGTTGGTATGCACTTCTTATTTTTAATCAATTAGCATAAACTTTATAGTTAACAAATTATTATTTTTAACTCAAATCAGGTTATCGAGTAGAGTTCAGTTCATTTGGGTTACCTACTTATCTGATTCAGATCCACCTTTTTTACTATTTGTTAAAACCGAGATTTGAGAGAGAAAAGCTTGCTTTATTCATTACAATCTTCCCTATTTATAGATCTATACAAGATGTCATAATGAGGAAATAATAAATATAATAAATTGCATATTTAATACATAAATAAGAAAATAAAATCTTACCTAAATTTGTTCCCTCATTATGGCGTGATTCATGAGAGTATCTCACGGATTGATCTTTGTGTCCGTCGGATCCTTTGTAC
>NW_021559389.1:0-204 GCF_001605985.2 Dendrobium catenatum
AATGTTAGTATACACACAAACAAATATAGAATGAGAAATACTATGAGATATAAAAATGTTTGTTATCATCAAAAACATAAAACTCGTGAGCTTGAGTCACAACACCACCTACCCAAGCTGCTCGGTTGCCCCTCTTGCCCCGCGACCCCGCTTACCAGGGCTTCCCGCCAACCCACCTGCCCTTGCATCTCGTTGTTGTCGCTG
>NW_021559390.1:0-450 GCF_001605985.2 Dendrobium catenatum
ATTAATGGTATCAATAAAATTGATCGTGGTGATGGTAGTTTTACTGATAATGGTGATGAGATTGCTAATCTTGCTGTTAATTTTTTTCATAATCATCTCAATAAAAATTTTTGTCCTGCTCCTATTGTTGATCATTCTTTTATCCCTGGTATAGTGAGCCAAGAGGAGAATGGTAGTCTTTGTTTTGCTCCTCCTTTAGAGGAGGTGAAACAGACTTTATTTGATATGAATGCTGATTCTGTGGCAGGGTCGGATGGCTTTACGGTTAAGTTTTTTCAACACCTTTGGCATGTTATTTCTAATGATGTTTATGCTGCTGTTCTGGATTTTTTTAATGGTAATCCTTTTCCCAAGTTTTTCACTTCTACCTCTATTGTTTTGATTCCTAAAAGTAATATGTTAATACTTGGAAAGACTTTAGACCCATTAGTTTATGTACTATTTTTTACA
>NW_021559391.1:0-281 GCF_001605985.2 Dendrobium catenatum
TGAACCACCTTTTAGACTTTTAAATATAGAGATAAGACATAGTAATAATCATAATTAAAAAATTTTATAAAGTCTAAAAGAATATATAGTAATTATATGAGAACATCTGGATTTTTCTAGAGAGAGAAAGTCCATCTTCCTATTTTTGAATTTCATTTTTCGTGTGGTTTCCGCGATCGGTGGTGGTGGCTTCGGATGATCACCGACGTTGTTTTGGCGGCATCATGAACGTTCTGCGACCTAACGGATCTCTACGTCCCAATGGTAGAGGTTTGAATGGT
>NW_021559392.1:0-235 GCF_001605985.2 Dendrobium catenatum
CAATTTTCAATTTCTGACTCATTTGTGTAATCGGGTTGAATTCTGATTGGGCTGGTTGAGGGCGGGTCATGGCTCCAAGAACATCTATGAAAAATCTAATGATGCAAATGTTGCATATATATTTGCATATTTGCAATAATTATTAACAACACTATTTGATGTAGGACAAGGATTGATTTGGTAACGTTGAAAGAAGCTTTGAAATTTTCTGAACTATAGCATACCCTCAATATAT
>NW_021559393.1:0-316 GCF_001605985.2 Dendrobium catenatum
TTAGATAAATAATGGAGGAGATAATTAACATAAATTTTTCAATATAATTATCTTTTTTTTAAGAAGCATTCAATATGTTGAAATAATAATTCAATTAAAAGATACAACATTGCTCTCAAAACATTCAGAAAAGAAAAGATTAAAACACTATAAGCCAAAGAGCACATATTAGATCTACAACAACTAAATAAAATAAAATATATTTGAGACGCCTAAAAAAGTAAAAATCTCTTAATATCTTAAAAGTTTCATAATCCATTACAAGCATAATGAAAAATATCGTCCCGATATAAGTTGAGCATAATATTTTCTTGTG
>NW_021559394.1:0-448 GCF_001605985.2 Dendrobium catenatum
TATATATATATATATATAAGCAGTTATTTTTAATTCTTTTACAGACTCCAGACGCTGTACAGATTCAATCTATATACAACAAATCTAGGAAATAAAAAGCTTTACATTTCTTTTCTCAGTACATCATATCCTAATAACATTCTAATTTGCAGGTAAGTAAAAGAAGGAAAAGTAGAAGTAGTTGTATATTTATGCATGTTATGAGTGCGTTGTGTACAGTTATATATGCAGGAAAGTAAAGACAGAAAAGTAAAGTACACGGCCCTCACTTTATTCACTCTGCTCTCTGGTGTACAGACATGAAAATAAATATGAATGATTATGCAGTACAAAAAAGTAAGCAATCACACATAGGTGCCCTCTAGGCAAGACACCCGCAAACAAATCACAACAAGCCACCGGCCTAGCCTAAGCTAAAGTTGGTAGTCCTAGCAAGCATCTAAGTGTG
>NW_021559395.1:0-1072 GCF_001605985.2 Dendrobium catenatum
GTAGTAGAAGAGCTTATAGTAAAAAGAATTTGGGATGATTTTGTGAGTCAACCTAGTCTATTATATTACCAGTCATACGTGAGTTCTTGGCCAATACAAAAGAGCCTTGTAATGATGCAATCTTTTTTAGAGGGAAGTGGGTACCTTTCAACCCAGTAGTAACAAACTAAGCATTCCACACCCTAAATTATTAGTTTGATGTGGATGAATATCTTAACTTATGTATCTACCCCATTGATCCTTAGGTTCCTTACCTGTAGGAATTCTAATTCTCAGTGGAAGAGAAAGGAAGATAGGATAGTAAACTTCATTGCTTCAGTCCTAACCTAATAATCCAAAGCCTAGAACTATTTTAATTTTTTCTAAGTTTATGCTGAGTAAAAATATTAGTAAAGTTACTAAGGATAGGCTATTTAAAATTATTACATTCATAAGGAGTTTACCATTGAATTTAAGAAGGTTATATTTCAATCTATTAAATGCATGCTTAGGGGATCCACCATTATAGGATTAGGTTATCCATGTTTCATTTATGAATTGTGCATAGCTATCGAAGTCATAGGAAACCTAGGGGATAGAATTTCCTTGCTTCTATATTCTCGAGGTCTAAAATTAAGTCCTTTAAATTATCCTTTTTAGAGCAGGGAGAGGGATCTAGCCAACCTAGCCAACTTCGGGTTGGTGATCCTAGAAATCTAGGATATTTGATGGTGAACCTCTGGGATAAAGTGGATAGGATCCAAGTTTCTATAGATGATTTTGAGTAGAAGATTTTAGGATTAGAACAATGAATGCACTAATGATACAACCACATGATGCTCCAATGCTAGAGATAGTATCAATACTAGGTTGATTACCATATAGCCATGGTTGGTATGTTTAGGAATTAGGAGATGGATGCCCATGGTCAGAGAAAATTTTTCCATAGCCCCCACCTTTTGAGCTTTATACTGGAGCATTATTAGCCGCTGTAGCAGATACAGAGGAAAAAGAGAATGAATAATATGGAGAAATTCCTGGTGATTATATTTTTATTTTTATTTTTCATATTTATTATTATTATCTTTAATGA
>NW_021559396.1:0-303 GCF_001605985.2 Dendrobium catenatum
ACTTAGTATTCAATTAATCAGTTTATCTATAGTTAATGTAAGTTTTAATTTTTTTTTCCATTTCTTACATTTACTATTTGCACTTATAGAATAACAAAGGAAAGGATAAATTGTCCAGAATTCAAATCGAGCATATAACCGACCTTTCTGTTACTTCAAACAATATTTTATTATAGCCAATCATTGAATCCTCGCACTGGACCCTTCTGGTTGGTTTGCTGAAAGAACAAAGGTGAAAATTTTATGACTCGTTGCCCCACCGCATCAAAGACCATAGGCTTGTTATTCCAAAAATCGTAAGTG
>NW_021559397.1:0-2654 GCF_001605985.2 Dendrobium catenatum
GGATAAAGGCTTGTTGTTGTTGTTGTATGGATATTTAGCTTTTATGAATAGAATTAACTTCTTCTTTATTAAGATAGATCTGATTGAGCAAATTACTCAATCATTGCATTATATCATATATTATTTTCTTTCTAATGAGTAGTTGTAGAGCTCTATTTATCATGGTATTTGAGCTGTGCTCCAAGTCTTCTTTTTGTGCCTTAATGATTCGTAAGGATCCTATGAGATCTTATGAAGATTGCAAGCCTCATCTTGCACTCGCTCGATGAACAACTATCTTCTTCGGCTAGGTGTTTTGAAGATTCTGTGTGGATCAGGTGAAGATCCTTGTGTGGATCCTATAAAGATCCAGTGTGGATCTCGCTCGCATGCTGACTCATTTGTTTGCTCAACCACTGAAGCTGTCTTTGTCGGCTAGTGTGATCACATGTTATGTCTGTTTTGCTCATTTATGTGACCTGTGCTGCTTGTCGTCTGCCAACATAAACTTAGTGTCTCCTTGGCTTGCTTGCATGATCACGTTGTCCACACCCGCTTCACTGCTCACACATGCTTTGCTTCTCATATAATTGCTTCTGATTGTGCTTGCTTTTCTCATCGCCTACATTTTTGTTGTTGCTTAATCTTTATTGTAGTGATAAATTGCTTTGTTGCTATCACTAGATCTTTGTTTTAGTGAGGATATCATTTTTTTCCTCTTGGCTCAAATCTTTGTGTTGCCTCTTCATCCATTTTTTGAGGACTTGATAACATCATGCTAACTATGTCAACTTATCAACTAGCAATTTGCACATCTTTGGTGTATGATTCATAGGTAAAAACTATATCTGTGTTGCCTCTTCAAATTCGATCATGTCATGGGAGTGTAGAATTATGGGACACATTGATGGGAGTGATCTCGGTCCTTCTGAATTTTCAAAGTTTGCTTAATTAAAAATAAAGATGCAAGTGTCTTGGCATGAATCTTAGGATTTATCGATTAGATGATTGCTCTCAATTTGTATTTACAAAAGGTTTATAATCATATGCAACTAGAAATTTCCAATTAGAATATCAGGTTGCAAGTTACACCCATGGACACCTATCAATTGAAGATTATTTCTCTTGTCTTCAAAATTTATGGATTGAATTAGTTTGCATGATTTATGTTAATGTACCATTGTGGATCCTTTTTAATTATTCAAAAGGTTCATGAACAAAGCAAGAGAGTTCAATTTTTCAATAAAACTTCATTTTGATATGGATGCCATGTTCCAATTTGATGAAGCGTGGTCCTTCTCTTTGGATGCGTGCTTTAGACAATTACTTCAAAGAGCAACGCCTTGCGACACAAACTATTTTTCAAATGGGTAGGCACAAAGTGCATAAGAATGTAGTTGTGTACGTGGCTCAAATATAGGTACATCACTTTAGTTGCAAGTGCTATGGATATTTTGTTGTCAATTGTGCAAAGAAAGTTGCAATTATTGTAAGAAGCTAGGGTATATAATTAAAGAATGTTGTACCGATTGTTAGAATCAAGATGCAAATCTTGAACAAGTAGTCGTTACTATTTACTTAGCAGTTGTGGACAAATCAAGTCTTACTCTTAAGATGGTTTAGTGTATTATAATGAAAGTGCTATCACTCTAAGGGCTACAAGGTATGAATGCACTAACACCATTTTAGCTTGTGAATTATGTTACATCAGATTATATGATCAGTACTTTCCATCTTCTATATAATATTTGATTATATCATGAATCATTATCTATTTAATTAAAGCTATTAGAGATATTAATTTATTTGTGAAAGATGTTCTCGTATCATCAAAGTTTGTTGCTAATCTCTTCTAAGTAGAAACATTGATTGAGAATAATTGTAATGTTTGATTTTCCTTCAGTGTATGGTAGGTGACTGAGGAGTGAAAATCCATCCAACATAAAGAGGGTCTAAAGTTTTAATGATTTATTTGCTATAGCATCCTCTCACTTTCAAGGATTCTCATTATATGGGTCTGGTTGTACTAAAATTAAAATGAGGTGGTTTATGGCACAAACTCCATATGTATCCAAATTCTTTGTTTATCTCATTTCAGTGAAATGAAGAGAAGACAAATACTATCAAATAAAAGGTCTATAAGATTATAGATAGAATTATATATCGTCTCCATGACAAAAACCTAAATCTGAGAAGTCTCTTCAAGGTGCTAAACTAATCCTGTGTGATACTGCAGAATGAAAATCATTAAGATAGATACAATGAAGACTCAAATCACATGCAATGGATCTAATAAGAGAATCACCAATCAGACACATCATCTGAAGCACAACAAGTTCTCTCTAATATGGTTATCTCTACATTCTAGATTATAGTACATTAATTGCTGCGCATAATATGGAGATACTCTAGTAAAGTGATATGCTAATATATAAAATGATATGACATTGTATAACTGATTGCTGAATATAGTGATCACATATAATTGTTGATGTAATGTAGAAAGTAATGGACCGTGTAAATGAAAAAGCGAGATGAAGTATATTAGTTTCTATTAATGTTGCCGTTCATAGTGAAGTCGCCGAAAGAATAAGGCGGCCGAGCTGAAGTGCGCCGATCGACAAAAAGATTAGCGCATAGAGCTAAATAAAGGTGCCGAAGGAGCAGGAGGAGGG
>NW_021559398.1:0-350 GCF_001605985.2 Dendrobium catenatum
AGGTGCGAGCTATAAATGAGTGGCCATAACCTAAGAATATTCGGGATGTTAGGAGTTTTCATGGATTGGCTACTTTCTATCGAAGGTTTATTCGGAATTTCAGTACCATTGTAGCACCCATAACTGATTGTCTTAAGAAAGGGGAATTTAATTGGACGACTGCGGCAACTAGAGCGTTTGAGGATATTAAGAAGAAAATGGTAGAAGCTCCTGTCATGCGTCTCCCAGATTTTTCCAAAGTATTTGAAGTAACCTGTGACGCATCAGGGATTGGAATAGGAGGAGTTTTGTCACAAGAAGGACATCCGGTAGCGTACTTCAGCGAAAAACTCAATGACATACGACAGAGG
>NW_021559399.1:0-211 GCF_001605985.2 Dendrobium catenatum
CTTCAGACTCGAGCTATGGGAATTGCGCTCCCCAATGACGACTTTACTGAAGTTGGTAGATTTAGAGTCATCCTTTGTGGTTGAAGATTTTAGAGCCTACGAACATTCAGTAGTTGTTTGAGACTCATCCTTCCACTGTAACTTTGATTCTCCAGTCATTTAGGAGAATTTTGTAGACTACGATCACTTGAACTTGTCGAGTCAAATTGGC
>NW_021559400.1:0-386 GCF_001605985.2 Dendrobium catenatum
TAAGCTAATGACATCTTTAGCATTAGAATATGCTAACAGTTAACAAAAACTAAGATCATAATGCATGATAATTCTAAATAGAATCCAACAATACCAACAAGCTAATATAGTAAGCATCATAATGTGTCATATGCAGCCTTTTAAGTAATACCTACACTAATTTCAATGCCTTCACCAATATCCCTTCCACTAAGAAAATTATCTTTCTAATAAAATTTCTTTCCTGCCATTTCAAGAACTGCGTCTCATTAGTATGAAGCCCAAAACTTCACAGTTTGACCTCTAATCCCCCAATTTAGCTTATAAAATCTCAAAATTCAATAAAAGCACCCAAGAAACATGCTTTAAAGCAAAAGGCAGAATATTAAATCTAGGTCTAGAGGATC
>NW_021559401.1:0-267 GCF_001605985.2 Dendrobium catenatum
ATACCACGTCCTTATTAGCAGATGATTGTTTGAGAATGGATCATAGTAATATTTTTGACTATGCATTAGCTCTATATGAGCTGAAAAAATTTTCAATTTGTCCACCCCGACAAACTGTTGCGGAGTTAGGATTTCTTCAGTTTTTTTGAAACGAGCAATTAAAATGTTAGGTGAATTACTTATTTTGTTAAAGTTTATTTAAGAGCTTTAGTTAAAATTTTAATAATTTTTTTAGTCAAAAGAGTCTCAAATTTTATTTAGTTAATT
>NW_021559402.1:0-254 GCF_001605985.2 Dendrobium catenatum
GTCAAATTCTCATTTAAATCTAATAAATAAAGGTCATTTCTAATATTTCTAACCAAATCTTTTTATGTCTACCCCTACATTTCTTAACAGAGGTCAAATCTAATACATCTACTCCCCATCGGGTCATCGGAAGGCAGAAGTTTTATGCAGGCAAACCAACTAAGGCAACTCTCTCTAATCTTATCCGTCACTGGAGCTACTCCAACCTTTTCACGTATACCAACAAAAGGTATAATACTTTATTTTGAGAAAAT
>NW_021559403.1:0-452 GCF_001605985.2 Dendrobium catenatum
CCTTCCAACTCCCCTGCTGCCACTCTCCCGGCCACGATGTCGAGATCGTCGCCGGCACCGGATCTTCCACCACCAGCCGACCACTGGAGTTGCTACTAGTAAGAACGCAGGGTGATGGGCGCTGCCTCCATTTACTGATGATATGTAAATTAAGAGGTTTCTACGTTGCTTACGGGTTGAGATTACGGTACACCCTTTGTGCATTAAAAAAAAAATCTTCTGTATTCTTTGGCTATAAATTTAAAACTTAGTTTTCGCATTCATTTTTTTTTATTTATTCGTACTAAAAAAAAGAGAATGTGTTTGCTAACTTATTGAAATATGTGAAGGTGTTATTTATTTATTTATTTTTATGTTATTTTTATTATTATTTTTAAATTCCTGCTAACGTATTGAAAGGATTAAGTTTGCTTATATCTAGAAATTTTCACTATTGCATTTAATATTAAAAC
>NW_021559404.1:0-206 GCF_001605985.2 Dendrobium catenatum
ATGTGATGCCGGTCTTGCACCTGACTTCGAAGTGACGTCAGCCTTCTACCCGGCCTCCAAGTGATGTCGGTCTTTTGTCCGATCTCTAAGTGACGTCAGCCTTCTGCCCCTCCTCCATGTGATTCCGGTCTTGCACCTGACTTCGGAGTGACATCAGTCTTCTACCCGGCCTCCAAGTAGCGTCGTTCTTCTGCCCGACCTATAAG
>NW_021559405.1:0-271 GCF_001605985.2 Dendrobium catenatum
GAAGCCTGAAAAAAAAAAGCAGAGGAGAAAACCTTAACATTCATGTCATATATTTTCTTGAGATCACAGTCATTCATAAAAATTCATGTAAATCTTTTAATTTTATATTTAGCCATTTTTATAAGAAGGGATAATTAATGTTAAAAAAATCCTAATGAAATTAAGTTCAAGTACCAAACATCCAAGTAAATGATACAACTTTAATTATTATAACATCCAAAAGAATCATCGAAAATATCAAAATATAAAAGATGAGTTAAAATCATGCTCA
>NW_021559406.1:0-980 GCF_001605985.2 Dendrobium catenatum
CCCAAACCTAACTAATGCATTGCATAATATGGACTTACCCTGGCCTAAATTAGGCAGCCAACTAACCACCTAGTCAATTTTAAATACATTAGTTTAGATATTTTATGAAATAGTGGTAGAGAAATTTTTTTTTAAAGTTTTGGAGAGCTCAGGCCAATGTTAGAGATTGTCTTAAGGACCCCTTAACTTATGTTGGGTGAAAATGCTAATTACTGATGCAATTAAAATTTAGACTTTATTAAATGAGTTTCTAATGCAATGCATGCTGGTCAAAATACCCAAATCATGAATGCTTGAAATTTTAAAAAGGCTTAAAAGTATTTTTTTAGAAGACCGCGTTTCTCCAAGTTCAGCATCTCATCATCATAGGTTAGATTATCTGAACTCTACGCACATGTGGGGAAGTGTCTTAAAATATGGAAAGAATATGCATTAATATGCATGCGGCCCCAAGGGCGATCCCCGACTTATTATCTAGATTCATTATCTTTTTATATTATTTAACACTTAAAATTTTAAATCTTAATTACAAATAGAAAAATTTTCAAACCCTCATGAGCCTCACGTATCTAGGCTAAAGCAAAAGTGGGTTACAAAAAAAAAAAAGAAAAGCAGGAAATTCTATACATAATCAAGTCAATACATTAAGTATAATCAAATTAATTAATAAAAGTCCATAAATAAATTGCCTTGCTTATTAGAACCAGAAATACAGAAATTAAAAGTGGTCAGGCACCACTAACCACAGCCTATATTATAATACTAATATAGACGTAAGTGACTTTGAGTGGGATACTCTTTGTCTTCAATTCTTCAGTGTTCTCTCCTTCGGGCTCCTTAGATTCTTTGTAGCTTGCTACCCAAATGAAAAAGAGAACTATTCCCTCAAGGGAAGGTTACTCTTTTAATTTTGGGTATAAAAAATGATCCAAATTTAGACTTCCAAATAAGAAAGCACTATCCCCCTAAGGGGTATCTTT
>NW_021559407.1:0-240 GCF_001605985.2 Dendrobium catenatum
AAATGCTGGACCATCTTCTAAAAGTTAGGTCCATGAGCAGGCGCATGTACAGGTGCAGGTGCTACCCCTTCTCCTTTAAAATCTTCACTTATATCATCTCTGCCAAAAAGTGCTCGAAATGAAGCATTACAAAAGTAGATAGGCAATTTAAGTATAGGATCAGGATGAACGAGATTATACTTCTTCTCAAGGATATAGGACATTAGGTGTTGTAAAGCAATGTTCTTCATCCTTTTATGT
>NW_021559408.1:0-245 GCF_001605985.2 Dendrobium catenatum
ATAATACCTAGTTGTACCGAGCAAATACCTAGTTTTTTGATGGGAAATTGCTTCCGACCGGACGTTCCTCTACGTCCTTGCACCGAACATAATAAAAGTTCCAACAAAAGAGCTTTTAATTTCGATGTCATTGTACTTGTAAGGCTATATTTTATGTTATTAAATCTTTTAGCATATTTAGAAATATGAGATTGTCTGTATACGACTAATAATCAAAATAGTGAATAAAAAAAGATTGCAGTGCG
>NW_021559409.1:0-278 GCF_001605985.2 Dendrobium catenatum
AATCTACATTATTTCTATCTACAACTATTAACCTTGAAAATGTGAAAAATTTTCTGAACATAAATGTTGATGGCACCATTGACATATATTCTAATAAAATTATATGCACCAACCCATCTAAATTTAAGTTTTTCATGCAAAAACTTTTTCTTGTAATCAAATAGAAGAATATATTGACCAGGAACAATATCATAATCTAAAACTTCAAATATATGCATTTTCTTCATATCTATCATATATCTACTTGTATCTTCATGAACTTCATCATTGAACTTATA
>NW_021559410.1:0-243 GCF_001605985.2 Dendrobium catenatum
TGATGAGGCGCAGGTTGCGAGCGATCTTCCCGATCTTAGGGATCGGCCGCTGCCTGTGTGCGGAAATTCGGAGATTTTAGAGTCTTTGGTCACTGCTAACCCATCCGTTTTGAATGTGGTTGATGTGGTTAATGCTGTGAATGATGTGCCTAGTAGTCGTGTTGGTAACTGTTCTGTCTTATCCCCCGATGTAGCTCCTTTTGTAACTCCGGTTGTGACTGATGTTAGTGACCATGGTTCTCC
>NW_021559411.1:0-281 GCF_001605985.2 Dendrobium catenatum
CCAAGAAGAATAATAACATATTATTACATGCTAGAAGATTCGTGGTGATATAGTTTATAATTTCAAGTCTTAGCGTTGAATAAGTATCCATCTCAAATAGTAAGAGTAGAAAAGCCAAAATTTTTACGTGAAAAATCCTGAAGGAAAAAATCATGGGGCTACAGCTAGTTGAAATGAATCCACTTGTGTTTAAATAGATTACAAAGGACTGATTCGTTCTTAAACTTGAGGATGATCAGATTATAATAGTTAGTTGTCGGGTAGAAATCTTGTGACGAATA
>NW_021559412.1:0-327 GCF_001605985.2 Dendrobium catenatum
GTCCTTATAGGTCAGACTATCCGGACTCTACCCGCAGGCGGGGAAGGGTCTAAAGCAAGAAAAGAAGTAGTGCAGAGATATGCATGCAACCCCAGGGTCGATCCCTGGCTAATTCCCTAGATCTGTTATCTTTCTATGTTGTTTAGACTCACTAAAATTTTAGACTTTTAAAGTTATGAGTATAAAACTTTAACACCCTCACGAGCCTCACGTATCCAGGCAAAAATAAAGGCGACACACAATCGCCAAAAAACTAGGAAAAGCAAGCAATCCTAAGGGCAATCAGACTCATCACATCAAATCTTAACTAATTAATAAATGTCCATA
>NW_021559413.1:0-612 GCF_001605985.2 Dendrobium catenatum
TACCGTGTCCTACCCATGTCCGCATCCTATATTTTCAATAATTGATGTGTCCCATGTCGTGTTGTGTCGTGTCTGTGTCGCCGTGTCTGTGTCTGTGCATCATAGGATATAAGGAAAGGGTTGACCTACTGAGTGTTATACTCATTCAGATGTTTATAATATTTAATGCAAAGGTAAAAGTCCGGTTAAGTAAATTGAGTCTAACAAGGAGCAGGGATTCTGATTTTGTAGTGTACACATAATTTTCTAGTTCAAAATATATTTAAGTCTTTCATTACAATTATTGTCTTATGAACTATGTTATTTAAGTATTTTGGAGGAAATATTCTACATGCACATTTTAGATGTTTATTTTATATTATTTGGATGATTAAATGGCTCTAGGGAAATAAAAAATTGTACTGAGAATTAATAAATGAAAAAAAAAGAATGTATGATAAATTCCTCATTTAGGTCTTTGGGCATTACAGAGTGGTATCACAGTAACAATTGGGAGGAATTGAATCAATACTAGAGTCCTAGAAAATGATTTGTAAGTTAGGAAAGAGAATGTTATGTAGTTTGATGCTAATTTATGTATGAGTAATTGTAATTCATTGAGCTTGTTATATT
>NW_021559414.1:0-236 GCF_001605985.2 Dendrobium catenatum
TTAAGGATTTTTAATAATTCAATAAATAGTCAAAACTTTAAAGACTCATAACTAATTCAAGAAAAATCCAAATCACCCAAACTCACTTACATTCAACTCATAACAAAGTCTAATATTTATTAAAAATATCAAACTTCCAGAAATATTTCAAAATCAAAAAGTCAACTTTTTGGTCAACCATAGGTCAAAATTAGTTCAAAATTTCAAACCTTCGTAATAAAATGTAGAAAAATCCG
>NW_021559415.1:0-233 GCF_001605985.2 Dendrobium catenatum
GACTTGTTCTTCCCTATGTTAGAGAGAGAGATCCTATTCTCTAATATTTGGAGGATATATTCACAACTAAGATTCTTTTAAAGTTTTTTTAAAAGAGCTTTTAGCTTGCAAAAATTAAAAAGGAAAAGAGGCCAATGACGTCAAATTAAAAAAAAATTATTATACACAATTGTGTATAAAAAATCAAAAGATGCTAAAAGAGCCAATCAAAGATTCAAGAGGCATAAAATGAG
>NW_021559416.1:0-263 GCF_001605985.2 Dendrobium catenatum
AGTGCTCCTTGTCCATTGCTTTCCAAAAGGTACCTCGTAAGAAAAAAAAAAGAGGGGTATCAGAGCAGTTCTATAAGAAAATAATAATATGAAATAAGAAAAATGCGTAAAAGAGAAAGAACGTACCTTTTTGTTATTTGTTGAGCCATTTGTACTTTGGGTTCTCCTTATTTTGTGGGTGTGCAGAATCAAAGATATGAAGGAAATGACGAAGAAAGCTAACGAACGAAGTAAAATACAAATAAATGCGGTGAAAAGAAAAA
>NW_021559417.1:0-335 GCF_001605985.2 Dendrobium catenatum
AGATTGTAAAGTGCTGATTTTGCTCCAGGATCGTCCAGAACGATCTGGGATCGTCCTGGGACGATCAGTTGAGGATTTGCTCCAGAATGTGCCCAGATTTGCTCCAGGCATTTTTCTGTAGGTATCGGCCGGGCGGATAGGGACATCGTCCAGGCCGATATGTACTGTTCAAAATATCGTCCTGAGAACCGCCCTGGGAACCGTCCAAGACGATTTGATTTGTTCAGATCGTCGCAGGACGATCTTGCGATCGGCCGGGCCGATCTGTGTATTATAAAGCTGAAATCAATCGTTTTGAAGAGAGAAAATCAAAAAAATAAAATATCTGTTTTCTG
>NW_021559418.1:0-265 GCF_001605985.2 Dendrobium catenatum
CAAGAGAAATAGTATTTGTCAATCATCAAAACATAAGTCATGAAAATAAATTTGCAACAATCTTCCCCTTTTTTATGATGGCAAACACAAGTAGGAAAATATCCAAAAAAAGTCTATTAGAATTTCAAAATTACAAACCCAACAACTTTTTCTACCTTAACCTACTCCCCCTTTTGTCATCACAAAAAGTGGGTCCAGATACAAAAGAAAACACCACAACAAATAAAAACTAACAAGCAAACTACATAAAACAGGAAACAAACAG
>NW_021559419.1:0-282 GCF_001605985.2 Dendrobium catenatum
ATGAATCAACGATGGGTCTTGATGGGCTTACCACTAACTTTTTCATTAAAACTTGGGATATAATCAAGCTAGATTTAGTTTTAATCGTTAATGATTTTTTCAATGGCAATCCTCATCAAAAAAATTTCGCCACTACTACTATTAGTTTGATTCCCAAGAAAGATGATATTAACTATTGGGATATTTTCGGCCTAGAAGTCTTTTCTCTTTTTTTAATAAATTTATTTCGAAGATTATAATGGGAGTATTGGCTTTGTTACTTTCTAAAATATTTCCCTTAAT
>NW_021559420.1:0-288 GCF_001605985.2 Dendrobium catenatum
TCAAAAATATCATATCAGTGTCAACTTAGTGTCAGTATCTAATGCACATGCTCAATACATATCACATGAACAACATATCAAAAATAGTAGAATAGTAGTAACATCGGCATCTTGGGTGATAGTAATAGTAAAGTCATATAGTGGTAGTGATTTAGTAGCATGTATATTAATAATCATCTTGAAGAAGTAAAAATCCTGACTGTAGTGGTATTTTTTTAGTATCATTGTTAGTATCAATAACTGTTAGATCAGTACATAGAGTCGTCACTCTTTACTCGTTAGAAAAGT
>NW_021559421.1:0-1693 GCF_001605985.2 Dendrobium catenatum
TAGCAAAAATATAGAATTTAATGACCATCCAAATAAAGTCATCCTATAAGAAGTTGCATGTGATTTAGTGTTTCTTCCACAAATGGGTCGTGCTAGCTTTGTTTCTTAACATGGATTTATTGATTTGTTGTTTGCGAGAAATCACTGAAACAAATATCAGGTCTTTTGTGGGAAACACAGTTGCTATATTAGCTCTTTTCTTCGATTTCTTAGGTATTAAATTGTAGCAACTTCCATAGTTGCAGGGAAGAGCAATAACAAGATTTTTAAAACACTCTTTACTGTATGGTTCTCCTTGTATTGATGTGGGACTTGGACCTTTCAATCACTGATTTCTTAATTTATTACCATTTTTTGTTCACTACCAACTTGCATCTTAACTTAGAAGTTCTTGCCTGCTCGTTATTTGCCAAAAAAATATTTCACTTCATAAATATTTACTCCACTTTTTTATTAGTTTTTCCCATAAAGATTGAACTGCTTGCAATTTTTGTTTTTTTGTTTTTTTTTTTTTAATTTAAACAGAGAAGTAATGTTTGAGGAGAATGAAAACTGTTCAAATGATGAGTAAGAAGACGAAGTTTGGTCTGATAAAGAGAACAAGACAATTTTTTAAATTAATAATGTTTTGCTAGTCTCGAGCTTTCTAATGTATGATTACTACTCATTGTACATAAATAAGAAATCATGCATGACGTCTGACCAAACTGGAGACAAATGGATAAGTGAGTTAATGTTCAGACAACCATTTAGATTTCATAATATTTTTAGAATGTCCCAAATCATTTTCAACGACTTTGTATGTTTGTTTGAAGAAACACATGGGATATCACGCAGGACAAACATTTGAGAAGTACTTGCCATTAAATTATTCATTTTAGGGAAAATGAATCCATTCGAGCAACATCCGAAAAATTCCAAAATTCTATAGAAACAATTAGTAGATACTTCTCTATTGGACTTGAAGCATTAGCACGATTGTCATTGGATACTATTTCACCTAAAGATAAGCAATTTCAGAATATTTTAGCGCACATTCGTAGGGATATGAGGTATATGTCATACTTCAGAGATTGTATCGAGGCAATTGATGTAACTCATGTTGATGCAAGAATTCCTGTGGAAAATAAAATTCCTTTCACAGGATGACATCATAAAAAAACTTAAAATATAATGAGATTTCGACATGTGCTTTACATTTGTTTCAACGGGATGGGAAGGTTCTGCGCATGATGCTCGTATTTTTAAATATGTTGTGACAAATCATAGATTTAATTTTCCAAAACCACAAACATGTCAGTTTTACGTATCTATAAATAATGTACAATCTTTTTTAATATATAATATTATATGTATTTATTTTTTGTAAATTCATGTACAGGTAAATATTACTTAGGTTATGCAGCTTATCCTCTAAAAACATGATATCTAAAGTCTTACCCATATACGAGATATCATTTAGTAGAATTTATTCGAGGAAGTCAACCTAAAAGGGGTTACCGGAAAGTATTCAATAAGAGACATTCCTCATTACGAAGTATCATTGAGCGTGCATTTGGTGTGTGAAAAAAATTGGATAATTCTACATAATATGCCAAATTACTCGTTCAAAAAAACAATGTCAAATAGTTGTATGTACAATGACATTGCATAATTTTCTACAAACACATAAGTCACGGGTCGATCTTGATTT
>NW_021559422.1:0-228 GCF_001605985.2 Dendrobium catenatum
CTACCAAGTGCATGCAAAGAAGTGACAATTTGTGTAACTTGTGTACAGGTCGGAAATAGATTCATTAGGTTTCATGCGAAACAATTCATAGTCATGTAACAAGATATTGAGCCTTGATTGTTTAATCTCATTTGTCCCTTCATAAGTTATACAAAGTCTATCCCATATGTCCTTTTCGCTTTTGCAAGTGAAAACCCACATGTAGTCTTCAGATTTTAAAGCACAAAA
>NW_021559423.1:0-302 GCF_001605985.2 Dendrobium catenatum
ACAATCTTTAATTTGAAATAGATTTTTTATTAGAAAATAAAACTATGCCACTAAAATAGGTTAGAGAAAGAGACAAAATTACAAAATATTTTTACCATCTAAGAGATTGAGAGATGAAAAACACATTGACTACAAGTTTTCAAAAATAAGGGCATGAAATATGTTATCATTTCAGTGATGATTTTGAAAACTAAGTAAGAGAAAAAAAACAAAAGAATGTAAAACACAAAAAAAAAACTAAACATAAAAATAGAAGAAAAAAAAGTAACTAAAAGATCAAGTTTCATGCATTTATGTCAATC
>NW_021559424.1:0-203 GCF_001605985.2 Dendrobium catenatum
ACTTTGGAATGGAGAATTAATTATGGTAATAGTATTTGGTATAATTTTGTTTTCTATTTTGATGCTTCTAAGTTAAATATCCGGAGCTGTTTTTGCAGATCATCTGGCTTGGTTTTTGCAGATAATATGGAGCTGTTTTTGCAAATCATTTGTAAGTTCATTACTATTTTCATTCTACTTTTTTGGATTGTGGTTTTCCTTTT
>NW_021559425.1:0-1328 GCF_001605985.2 Dendrobium catenatum
GGAATGATGTTTGGGAGCTTGTAGAAAGACCAAAGGGGCAAAGTGTAGTTGGAACAAAGTGGGTCTTTAAGAAAAAGGTAAATGATTATGTAGTGGTGGTTAGGAATAAAGCAAGATTAGTGGCTAAGGGGTACAACCAAATAGAAGGGATAGACTTTGAGGAAACTTTTGCCCCTGTAGCTAGATTAGAAGAAATTAGAGTGCTATTAGCCTTTGCCTGTAATAAAGGATTTAAGCTTTTTCAAATGGATGTTAAGAGTGCCTTTTTAAATGGGGGAAATAAAAGAGGATGTGTTTGTAGAACAACCCCCAGGTTTTGAGAGTTCCCAATTTTCAAATCATTTTTTTAAATTAAAAAGGCTTTGTATGGTTTAAAGCAGGCACTAAGAGCTTGGTATGAGAGGCTTAGTACATTATTACTAGAATGGGAGTTTGTTAAGGGGAGCGTAGACACCACCCTTTTCCTTAGGAAAGTTGGAGATGATTTGCTCATTGTTCAGATTTATGTTGATGACATACTTTTTGGATCTTCTAATAAGAAACTTTGTGATGAGTTCTCTAAAACAATGAGTAGAGAATTTGAGATGAGTTTGATGGGAGAGTTGTCCTATTTTTTGGAGTTTAGTATAAAACAATTGGATGATGGAACCTTTCTTAATCAAACAAAATATATAAAGGACATTTTGAAGAAGTATCAGATGGATAAATCTAAGCAAATTAATACTCCCATGACTTATAGTGTTTCATTGGATAAGGACCCATGTGGTAAGTCTGTTGATCAAAAGAAGTACAGAGGCATGATTAGATCTTTACTTTACCTGACTGCGAGTCGACCTGATATAATGTTTAGTGTTTGCCTTTGTGCTAGATTTCAAGCTGACCCTAAGGAATCCCACCTAACTGCAGTTAAGAGAATTTTTAGATACCTTTTGGGGACCCAAAGCTTAGGAATTTGATATCCTAGACACAACACTTCTTTTGAGATTATTGGTTTTTCTGACTCTAATTTTGTAGGATGCAAGGTGGATAGAAAAAGCAATTCAGGAACTTATCAATTCATAAGACAATCTTTGGTCTCATGGTCTAACAGGAAGCAAAATTCTGTTGCACTCTCCACTGGTGAAGCTGAGTATATTGCTCTTGGAAGTTGTGTGGCCCAAGTCCTTTGTTGGAAATAATAGGTATTGGATTTATGATTACCTATAGCCACTATCTCAATTTTTTGTGACAACACTAATGCCATATGCATCTCTAAGAATCCTATCCAACATTCAAGGACTAAGAACATTGAAATTAGACATCACTTCATTAGAGACCATGTGACTAAA
>NW_021559426.1:0-241 GCF_001605985.2 Dendrobium catenatum
TATGAGTGGAAAAGAGTGAGGACAGTGAAGGTGTAAGGAGAGATTCGCTCTAGGAAGCTCTATCTATAGGATCTGTTTGGGATTCTCTAATCCATATGATAATTTTTCATCTTTTATTTTTGTACATTTTCTTAAGAAAATAAAAGTATTTTGCTCCAAATTATTTC
Source organism: Dendrobium catenatum (assembly GCF_001605985.2). Classification (NCBI taxonomy): domain Eukaryota; kingdom Viridiplantae; phylum Streptophyta; class Magnoliopsida; order Asparagales; family Orchidaceae; genus Dendrobium; species Dendrobium catenatum. Next base: position 168 of record NW_021559426.1, read on the forward strand.
TATAGCTACCTAAACTTCTTATTTTGGTTTGATGATGTGAATAATCTATATATATTATAATGTAGACTCTTGTA
>NW_021559427.1:0-1070 GCF_001605985.2 Dendrobium catenatum
CTAAACTCGACTCGACTCGACTCGTTTACACCCCTAGTCGAATTGAGCTATAATAAGTAATTCCAAGAATGTGAGAAATTTTGAGGGTATTCATGGAGAATGTCAGATTTATATCAAATTTGGCAAAGTTTTGGATAGAATTTCAAATTTAGCTAGAGTTGACGGTGTTGTTCGAGTGGATTTGACTTGTGTTAAGTCAAGCCTTTGTTTGACTTTGGGATGGGCAAATTTTGAGTTTTAGATGGTTCAAGTTACGTGTGATAACTCGTTGAATTTAGTTTAAGCTCTCATAATGAACTGAATAAAATGAGTAAAATACGTATTGGTGGACAAATTCCTCCCAACACACGCACTCACCCTTTTCTTTTTGTTCTTCGTTGAGAAGCTTGGAATGGTAGGAGAATCGAAGTTCATACTAACCGATTTGGCACGTGTCGTTAATGCTTACAAATTTAGGATTTGTAGCATATTTTAAAAATCTTCTTTTGCATATGTTTCAATCATTGCAAGCTTGTATGAACTTCAGAAGATGTTAAAAAAAATTGACAAATGAGCTATTAGTTTTGTATGGAATTTGATTGTATCTATCAAATGGATACAGTGTTGTTGACTTAGACATAAATTCAATTGGTCGAGTTTGACGAGAAGCTTGATGGGGGGTCGCAAGGGGGCAGTTTCACCCCTGAAATAATTTCTTTATTATATGTACAACACCAGGGCATTATAAATTCAATGCTAAAGTGTTGTGGAACTCCTCTAAGATAGAGAGCATAATGTCATTGCACTTTGAACTCGGCGTTGCACTGTTGTAATTCAGCAACGTGGTGCTGCAAGGCTGTGAAGTTAGTGTCGTAATGCTAACTTCAAAGTCACTCAAGTCAAATATTCTATAAACTATGTACAAGTCACTCAAGTTCAAAGTTCAAAGCAACCTACTTGAACAATGATACGTCATCATGAAATTATCTTGATCGGGCACGAATCTCAAGGCAAAACTCAAACCGGAAACTTCAAAAATCAAGTCCAGAAGTACGTGAACTCCGATTTCAGCAAGCTTATAGTCAAACTGA
>NW_021559428.1:0-249 GCF_001605985.2 Dendrobium catenatum
TTCTGGCCCCTCATGTCTCCCTTCCCAGACACTTACATAATCTCTACGAATTCTGGCCCCTTATAACTTCCTTTCCAAACACTTACATAATCTCTACGGATTATGGCCCCTTATAACTTCCTTTTGATAGCACACAAACATTTTAATTCATTCAAGAACTCAATTCAAAAAAATCAGAATTCGTGTGAAATTTCAGCGGCATAACGGCAGTATACGGAATTTACACAAAACTCACAGATTCAAAAATTT
>NW_021559429.1:0-253 GCF_001605985.2 Dendrobium catenatum
CTTGCCCTTATCCTTCAGCTTTCCTTTATCCGGCGTAACGGCTTGGATTCTCGAAAGATCGATGTCTATTGACTTTTGTGCTATAAAGTACTTGGCGTCATCGTAAATTTTGACTTCGTGCACCATGAATGGTTGTTCATCACCATCAATGTGTTCCTCATTGTCTTGATTGTATTTCATACATTGATTAAGTGTTGAAGGCATTATACCATACACGTAGAGCCATTGTCTTCCGAGAAGTGTCTTGCATGAT
>NW_021559430.1:0-270 GCF_001605985.2 Dendrobium catenatum
TCTTCGGAAGAAAACAGCTCCGCGTCGCCCGAAAATCCACTTTTCCAAAATTCCTCTCGACTTTCTCTCTCCTCAAGATATTTTTATTTTAATTTCTGATTTTCTCTCTCTTCAAAACGACTGATTTCAGCTTTATAATACTCAGATCGGCCCGGCTGATGCCTCAATCGGCCTGGACGGTTCCCAGGACTATTCTCCGGCCGATATTTTGAACAGTGCACATTGGCCTGGCTGATGCCTCAATCGGCCTGGACGATGCCTACAGAAAAA
>NW_021559431.1:0-418 GCF_001605985.2 Dendrobium catenatum
CAAGATGTTATGGTTACTATTATTAATTAAAATAATTAACTCATTAAGTAAGAATAATTATTCAAAATCTACCGTATTTTTAAACCAAGCAGTGAATTCTTTTTCCACTATCTTCTGGACTTCTCCTTCTTCTGATGTACTAAGACCATCAATGAACCTCCTACAAATTTTTGTCTTGAGTTTAGAACAAAGTCTAAAAGAAAATCAAAAATATAAACAACTTAACTCATACTTACTCGAGATATGGCTCCACTTCATCACAGTTAAGCAAGATGTACAATGTGATAACTGCCATCTCCTTATCGGTCAAATAGCGCACAGTGCTAGCGCCTAAAGGTTCCCCAATTCCGCTGAATACAGATATATTAGAGGATTTACCAAGATTTTGAGATGATGAACTTTCACCTGATTGAGATAT
>NW_021559432.1:0-242 GCF_001605985.2 Dendrobium catenatum
TCAACTTCTCCTTGAAAGGTCGACTCGGGAGGGTCAGTTTGTGTTTTTTTTTTTAATAAAAAACCTAAGCTACCTTATATTAATAAACCAAAAGAAAAAATACAACTAAATAGTGGATTCCTCCTTCAAAATGTTAAAGAATGAAGGAGGAACCTTATTCAAAGTGAGCTCATCCCAACTAAAGCAATTAACAAGAGCATAGTTTGGACATAAGTTTGCTAACTTATTACTTTCTCTACTTA
>NW_021559433.1:0-449 GCF_001605985.2 Dendrobium catenatum
TATGAATTGATCAGTATCTCCAGTCATATGCTTTGAATATCCGCTGTCTAGGACCATATGCTCCCACGAGGTCTTGTGTGAGAGAAACCCTGCAAAATTCTCAAATGTTAGACCTGGGAACCCAAACAAGTTTGGGTTCACCTTTAAGAAATTTATAATCATATGCATGTATGATATGTCTAGGTTTATGTATCATAGTTCTCCACAACAAATTAGATTTCATCTTCAAAGTACATGTGTGAGCTATATGTCCCAAAAATCCATAATTATTACATTTAACCTTAGGAAAAATATTCCTATGTTTTCTTCCATATGATTGTCTTCTAAGGGATTTTATGAATTTACGATAATACTTAGGATTTGTAAAATCTTCAATTTTGGGGGGTATCCTATTATCCTCAAGAGCTCTTTCTGTCAATTTATAAAATGAATTCATTTCTTCCAAGAGT
>NW_021559434.1:0-305 GCF_001605985.2 Dendrobium catenatum
TAACTGTATTTGTTTGTGTTTTCAATGACCAAATTACCCTTCTTTTTGAAAGGTTAATAATTTGAAAGAAAAGCACTGTCCCATTTTAATTTTATTTAAAAAATATTTAAGTCAATTAAGCAAATTCATAAACACATCATATATGCAAGACTCAAATCTAAGACCTCCTTATGAATGAACAATTATTTAGTCCGGTGAACGTACGCTCCTCTACGTGCGGCCACCAATGTTTTAACGCCACATAGAATGAAGAAAATTCGCCGACCCAACCCGCTGTGTTTTGGGTTATCACATGTGTTAAATTT
>NW_021559435.1:0-204 GCF_001605985.2 Dendrobium catenatum
TCAAGTTATGCTAGATTGCTGCTTTAGATCGCAGTTTTAAATTTTCATTGCAACGTAGTTTGCTTTTCCGTTAATACATCCAGAAAATGTTATCTAGACAATAAAAAATCATGGCAATGCTCTTATTGCGTCTATATAGCAATTCTGAAGTCTGAACAGAGCCTAACGTTTGTTTGTTAATTTTGTGATTTATTCTATTATGTT
>NW_021559436.1:0-293 GCF_001605985.2 Dendrobium catenatum
TTTGACCGAACCACTATAAATCCGGTGTGTTCTTTTCTTATTATTGCTTCCGCATTTTAATTTCCGCACTTTGTTTTTTTCATTGTGGTAAATCTAGATTTCGTTGCTACCGATTCACTTCTCTTTTAATTAGCTTTGGGACTAAGTTCATAGGGCTTAACATCCCATTGAACTTTCAAGTGGTATCAGAGCGGTTTTCATAAAATAAGTTTTTAAAAACTTTTGAATTTCGATCCATGGCTAATTTTTCAAATCGTATTTTTGCGGAAGGATATTCAATCACTAGACCACCA
>NW_021559437.1:0-455 GCF_001605985.2 Dendrobium catenatum
AATTTGAAATTCGAAATCTTTCCTAATTTGTGAAAGCCATTTTGGAAAGTTTCCTTATTAGAACTTACTTGAATTTGACATATTTTGGGCTGATTTCAAATTCAAAATCCTGTATTTTGAAATTCGAAATAGTTCCTAATTTATGAAAGCTATTTTTGGAAAGTTTCCATTTTTTTTATCCGATTTGAATTTCAAATTCAAAAGGGAGTTAATTGGTTCTTTCTTTAATTCCCTAACTTTAAGCAAATTATATTACGTCCTTCTTAATTTAAATTCATTGTAATTCTAAATTCAATTGAATTTTAAATTCTAATCGGGGAGCATTAAATCACCTCATTAACTCCTCTTGCTTGGCCGAATTTTCCTGAAGGCATCTAGGGAAAGATTTGAAACTCCTCCTCCTGCTGCTGGAAAGGAATTTAATTTCCTCCTTCCTACCAGCCGTGAGATTCAAA
>NW_021559438.1:0-237 GCF_001605985.2 Dendrobium catenatum
ATAGAAAGATAACAATCTAGGGAATAAACTGGAGGTTGTCCGGGGTCGCATGCATTTTATTGCATTCCTTTCTTTCCTTGTTTAGACACTTTACTTTCTATGGGTAAAGTTCAGATAATGCAACCTATATAGATGATGTGCTGAACCTGGGGAAGCCTAATCTGTTAAAAACTTATTTTATAAGCCTTTTTTAAATTTTATACATTCTTGATTTGAAGATTGTAACTAATATGTATT
>NW_021559439.1:0-377 GCF_001605985.2 Dendrobium catenatum
CAAGCTCCATCCAAAAACCCAAAAACTCCACAAAAATCTCAAAATTCCAAAAATATTTAAAAATAAAACTATCCATCCCAACACTTAAAGCAAAGCCCATCCACCCTCCGCAATAATTTGCCGGGGCAGACAAATTAAAGTTTACTTCAGCTTACAAAGAGCCAAATGCCTTGTCGAAAATATCACTAGGATACATTCTCAAACAATCTCTTGCTAGTAAGGACGTGGTACGTGTCCTCTAACCGGCAGTTTTGCCGCCAAATGGCACTGTAGGTAAACGGTTATGACCTGAGGCCCTCTGAACTGAGTGGTTTTGACGCCAAATGGCACCACAGATAGTGGTTATGGCCAGAGCCAATATGCTCCTTAATGGCATT
>NW_021559440.1:0-279 GCF_001605985.2 Dendrobium catenatum
CGTGCGAGGACGAAATGCTCTCTGGAAAATTTTTGTCTAGACGAGCTCTTATTCGTCCCTAGATGAAATGCTCTCTGGAAAATTTTTGTCCAGACAAGCTCCTATTCGTTCTAGGAAGAAATGCTCTCTAGAAAATTTTCATCCAGACGAACTCCTATTCATCCTAGGACGAACATATTTTGTACAGGACGATGATCGGGTACGAAGATAGTTCGTACCAATATACATTATGTTCGTATGCAACTGTTGAGTCTAGTAATTAGGTTGTTAAGCCTAAGT
>NW_021559441.1:0-263 GCF_001605985.2 Dendrobium catenatum
GATTGTGGTGCGGCCACTTAAAAGCTCCTAAGCAAATGCTCTTCTTTAGTTCTCGACCATCAGGATCCAATGTACTACTCGTGAGAGGAGAAAGGGAGAGAGATCCGTGAGTGCAGGGTTCGATCCTAGAGATGTATCGGACAAAGGAAGGTCGTCAGCTTCTGGACTCGGATGAAGGCAAGAGCGACGGGAGCAAGAGCTCGGTCCTCTGGCTCACGCGAGAGAGGGAGACGGAGTAGAGGAATCGGTCCGCCTGGGCTCAC
>NW_021559442.1:0-371 GCF_001605985.2 Dendrobium catenatum
GATGATTAAAGGCGGCGGTCAAGCCACTTGCCACGTCGGCGGGAACCCACCGCCGTCGGATCTGCGCGGTTTGAGATCGACGGCCCGGATCTAGCCGGACCACGCGCAGAACCGCGGGATCAATTCCTGCGGTCGGACGGAACCGCGGAACGACGCGGTTCTGACCGTTGATCACGGGATCAACGGCCCAGATCCCGCGAACCCAGGCTTAGGGCGAATCCGAAGACCAAAACGGTTTTTGGCTTCGTTCTCGCTCGATATTCAACCAAATGATATGAAATTTGAGATCTAAGTCCTATGTACGAAGAGCATTCATGGGGAACAATTTTTGTAAAATAATATTTACTGTATGAAAAGTTAAATAGCTTCGA
>NW_021559443.1:0-357 GCF_001605985.2 Dendrobium catenatum
TATTCATTCACATGTAAGGTTTAAAAGGCCAAGGGTCTCTAAGTTTAATATAATTTACCTCAACAGAGAAAGTCAAAAGTGCATGTTTGCTGGAAGTCCTCCGTTTGATAGAAATGGAGGCAACTTATTTCCTTAGCTTTACCCTCTAATTAGCTCCATCAGTACGTCATAAATCATGTTAAGATAGATATGTCAGAATTCAATACATTATAATTTATAAATATATGTTCTTATAAAATTCATCATACTATTTGAGAACGACTGTACACACATAAGTATGCAGTATTAATTCAAGTGATTCACTTCTAAACAAGTGCACGAAAATAAGAAAAATACTTCATTTACAATAATATCTCA
>NW_021559444.1:0-1347 GCF_001605985.2 Dendrobium catenatum
ATAGCTTTTTATTAATGTGAGTTGTAAAGTTGTTGTGCGAAAAATAAATTTTCTGAAAGCTACATTAAAAAATAGCTTCCTAGCACAAAAATTTATTGAAAGTTGCAAGAAAGCAATAACCAAATAAAAATCATGATTGAGGTACAAAAATCAAAATAGTAAGAAAGTTATCCCAAACATACCCTAACTGGTCAACTTATTATAGATTATGATTTTGTTTGAGGCATTTTATGCATTTCAGCTCCTTTTCAGCCGCGGCTTTAAAAATACTTTTTGAAATATATCTTATGAAAATAAAAGAAAATAAAAAAATTGATATAACGATAAAAAAAAAACTATCTTCCAAATGCACATTATTTTTTTATTAACTATTTTTTATCACAAAAGCAGTCCAAAAACTGTTACAAACAAAGCCTATATATAAATAAGAGGAAATTATTGGGTTCACGATGTCCAGAGCTAAATGAAAATGCGCCGCATCACCCCTTACTTTGTACTGAGCTCTATATTAGCTCGGTACTTCATAGTACCAAGTTCAGTATTACTTGGTACTGTGAAGTACCAAATGATAAGTTGTCTATGGTGTATGAACCCAATGATCTCTCCTATATAAGTGAGTTTTGTTTATGCGCATTGAAGAAATATTTATTTTGAATTTTTTGCATATTTTTAAATTAACATTAAATTAAAATATAATAAATTAAATTTGTGTCAATTTGAACCAACCAATCATCATATTGAGAAATATTTTAAATAAAAATAAAGCATATTGCAATTTTAATAAAAGATAATTTTGATTTTGTTAAGCTCTTTTCTCCAAATTCCATTTAACATTTTAATAAATAATTTAATTTATTACATCATTGAGTAATATTGTTTTATATGAACTAAACAAACTTGTATAATTTAGACTAATATTAAAAAAAATTCAGCATAAATTTTCTCTCCCTTCATTATCATGCAAACTCTTATTTATTAATTTATTTTTTGTTTTTTTTTTTAGTTTCTTTGATTTTTCATTGCTGTCCACTTCCAATTTATATATTTATATATATAGTATCATATTACATACATAGAAAATATCTCCTAACAAGACAAACAATTCATGTATTGACTAAGTAAAAATATCTTATAATAATTACATAATTATGATTACTAATTCTATTATTGATTCTAGAAGCTCTTCTAAATCATAATTAGGAGATATTTAAGGAATAAACCACAAAATTTTCAGACATGAATATATCTTTGATATTGAGATTTTCTTTGGAACTCCGTTCTTATTGCTTTCTAAAGTAGCTTTTAATATAAGAAAAATTTGAACTAAAGTTTGTGCTCTAGAAATCT
>NW_021559445.1:0-319 GCF_001605985.2 Dendrobium catenatum
GATCTCCCGCTGTCTGTAATTGACAGCTGTGATGCCGTCATATAGCTGCACTATTTGGGTCCAACAAATTTGGTTTGATGTTTGAAATCTGTTGGAAGTGGTCTTATACGAAGAGGAGGCCATTTGGTTTCAAATGACTATTCAAACCCTTAAGGTGTATTTTGGTCAAAATTGATTGAGCTGATCAACTAGGAATGACCAAGGTTTGGTTTTGAGTCCTATGCACTCCTAATGATGATTAGGATACATTGGAAGAGATTTTGAGGTTTAATAGGAAAAAGTCATGTTGAAGTTTATAGGGAATTTCAAAATTTCCCTT
>NW_021559446.1:0-279 GCF_001605985.2 Dendrobium catenatum
AGCTCGTGTGGAACCTTGGATTTCTGGCGTCACAGCGATGGAACGTCAAAAAATCTGACGGTCGCGTCACATAGGGGCCTACGCTACGGGTAACTTGGCCAAAATATGGACACCCGAAGGGCCCGGCACGCACAATCCTATCCTATCCGAGCCCGTCATTGCAGTTCGGACAGCCGTCCGTAGCATCATAAGGAGCACCTCCCAGGTACAAAAAGGGTACGGTCTTTCTTTGTGTTGTTGGTTGGTCTTTCTCAACGTGGTGTATAGCACGAAAAACCA
>NW_021559447.1:0-689 GCF_001605985.2 Dendrobium catenatum
ATTTGATCCATCCGGTTTTATGTTGAAGGATCTAGCGACACAACAAATCTTACTTCAAGGACCGTGTAAAGGTGGTATGTATAACATCCCCATGGCACCACAGGCAAGACAACATCAGGCGCTTGCGGCATCTACATCGACTGCTCATATATGGCACCATAGACTAGGCCCTCCACACAAACGCATTTTCGATTTTATTTGTAATTGTAACCCAACTCTGAAAATGAATAAGCAAATCAATCAATGTGATTCCTGCAACGCATCAAAATGTCATAAACTAGTTTTTGATAATTCTTCCATACATCAAACGGCTCCTCTGGCTCTCATACACTCCGACGTCTGGGGCCCTGCACCGTCGCTGTCATGTGAAAACCCCAAAATGCCGTTTCAGACCTCGCACGCTTTTCAAAGCGCCGCGACGAGTTTTAAGTGATAAATTCAATGTTGTCGGATTTCGACGGGAATAATTTTATAAAATTCTACGCAAAATTTGGAGCGATTTGATATATAAAACTTATATTTAATTCCTCTTAATTTGAGAGATAAAAATTTCCGAAGACTAATAATACCAATAATGCCCTTAGAGGTTATTAAGGCTAGGAGAGTTTAAGTGAGGGCAAATATATCATTTAGGCTTCTCTTTTTCCTTATCAGAACCGAACCCTCCCCTCCTCATTCATTCGCTCGAC
>NW_021559448.1:0-337 GCF_001605985.2 Dendrobium catenatum
GCCTTAGTGACCTCATACAAAAATGAGGTCAACACATGCACCTCATTTGAAACGACTGCTATTCCAACTTTTTGACATTATAATTTGCTCTTCTCTATTTTTTAGTGTTGTAATGACATCATAGTAACCAATGTAGCCTATTTGGCATCGCATCATTGGAAAATTCATATGGTAGTGCCATGTTCTAGGGAAATTTGAAGCTTTTGCTAGGAATGGGCATGACTACTTATCTAATTACTATTGAACCGCTTATTTCAGTGCCTCAATGCCATTTTGTCTATTTGACTGCTATAGCTCTCAAATTTTTTAGCATGATGTGGCATTGAAGGTTTACTGT
>NW_021559449.1:0-267 GCF_001605985.2 Dendrobium catenatum
CGGCCCGGACAATCCTGGAGCAGATTTTGATGTTACAATCTCCCCAACTTTAGAAAAATGTCATCCTCGACATTGCCCAAACAAAACTCAGTCAAAACAAGTACGGGTACGACTTCCTCATGTCAGACTCCTTCTCCCAAGTCGCTTCCCGTGCAGTGTGGTGCTTCCACTGCACTTTAACCATCAGAATCTCTTTACTTCGTAGCTTTCGGACGTCATACGCCAAAATTAACTCTGGCTCTTCCTTATACGCCAGATTCTCCTGAA
>NW_021559450.1:0-1120 GCF_001605985.2 Dendrobium catenatum
TCGTATAGGAAATTAAAAAAGATGCATGCTAAGCTTATAAAGGAAGAAAGATTTGAAGTGAAGAAACTAACTCCTTAGCCAGTGAGGAGAAAAAACTTTATTAAGGAACTAGTTACTTAAATTCTTATAAATGGATATCATTGGGTGCTGTTCCTCCCACCTATAAAGATGGAGGAGATAGTTTTTATTAGGTATGGTAGATCCCACCTCCACAATGGTAGGTCATTGATCCCTCCCTCAAGATTCTAAAAGTTGGCCCAAGTCATAGCTAAGTCAAAGAGGGTCGTCAAGGATGAGAATCTAATATATATCAAGGTCAAAAGGCCCTTGCACCAAAAAAGTAGTAAATTCCAAAAAAGATGAGCATATATGGAGGAATCTAGATTCATGATTATCCAGATCTACCATAAGTTGGTGTCCTGTGACTCCCCCCTGAGGGATGTGAGGACTCCACCTTGCTTGATGTAGGAGTTACCACTACTCAAGCTCCTTCATCACTAGTAAAGGTTGATGTCCCTCGCCATAGGTGGGATGTCACCCTCATGAATACTGGCCTCAAGAAATTCAGAGGGGAGGGGATGGTTCCATATATGGATTAGTGGTTATTAGATCAGTTAGCTACAAAGCTAGTCACTAATGATGATCATAAAATCTAAGAAATTCTTTTTAAGCTTGATAATGAATAATTTGAGGAGATTTTAGAATACAAAGGGTACCTACCCATAAATGCTAAGTCAATAGAAGGTAGACTACTTGATGAGGTGGTCCATGAGATCTGAGAGATTATTAAAAATAAGGGTATCAAAGCCTTCAATCAAGATTCTGATGATTAATTTACGGAGGAAGATTGCCAGAAAACATATGTCTAGTTGAGAAAATAGCATCAAACAAAGATACTGAACCTTCAAAACATTGGTTTGATAAAGAGGAAGAGTTAGAGATAGTTGATTTAGATTCAGATAGATTAGTTAAATTGAAAGAGAAAGATGAGTATATCAAGAGTCTTGAGAAAAAAAGTTTAGGAGATGATGCTAAGGGTGGAACAAATACAAAGTCAGCTTGTTTAGGCCTAAAAATTAACATCCCTGTTGAGTCTAGTAATTAGGTTGTTAAGCCTAAG
>NW_021559451.1:0-212 GCF_001605985.2 Dendrobium catenatum
TAGAGATCCACAAAGCCAAACAGCTTACAACAAACGTAATCCGCTCTAGACGCATACCACATTTGTTGGGGGGCATTTGTTAACCTCTGTATAAACAAAACAAGAGAGAAAAAAAAAATCTAGCATGCATACCTCTTGGCCATCGGATCCAAGAATCCCGCTGAATTACTGTGCACTCGGCGCCGCTCGTATCGCTTCCCGGGATCCCTGCG
>NW_021559452.1:0-410 GCF_001605985.2 Dendrobium catenatum
GGCCCCGACGAGCTTGTTGTTGGTACATACATGACGTCTAGGGATGCTGCGCGGGTTGACAAGTGAATTCAGGTTTGAAACTGATCCTTTTATACAGGTCAATAGAAGTCGACAGGGTTCGAACCATTAAGCAAATATAAAATTGTGGAGACCAGTATATTTGCTTTAAAATATTCATATTAGGCCTTCAAGGTCTACAACAATATGAATTCATTAATAAGGGCACGAAGCCTACGAGAAACTCGATCCTCTGTCAACAGCTCTACCGAGTTGACAAGATTTAATCCATAAAGAGAAATGACCTCGAACACCCCGATGATGGCCGTGTTGAATGCAAATTTCAACCATAGGGGTTTCCCCAAATATTTTCAAATGTCTCTCAAATATCCAAAGTTCATTTCAAATATTCC
>NW_021559453.1:0-296 GCF_001605985.2 Dendrobium catenatum
CCTTTAGATATATACGAGAAAGTAACAAAAGCAATTTAACACTTTTTCGATTGATAGGAGAGACAAACATTGAAATGTTGGGAAGTAATATCAAAGGTTTAGCACTTTAGCAAAGAAAATAGGTGGATCAATTTAACATGAATAGAAGTTCCAAAAAGTTTTAATTACTCATGTAACACTTAGTAAAAATAAATGAAGAACAAAGATTCATATAATCAAAACCAAATAGTGAACAACCAACTATGACTGATGATGTTATTATCCATAACTATGAGAGGGATTATATTCAGATTTAT
>NW_021559454.1:0-227 GCF_001605985.2 Dendrobium catenatum
TGCTGCAGGTGTACGTTTTGTGAGCCGTTGATTTGATGATCAACGGCTCAGATCTCGTCATCCCGCGGTCCATACAATCGCGTGTATCAAATGTTTGTATGGATCACGAGCTGGCGAGATCTCCAGCGTTCGTTCGAAACCGCGCGATCAGAGATCAGCCGTCCGATCTCTTCTCACGAGATCAAAACGCGGGATTCGATCTGGACCGTCAGATCGGGTGCGCGAGC
>NW_021559455.1:0-209 GCF_001605985.2 Dendrobium catenatum
TCTCGGTCGATTGGCACAGACGGCTTGGCCATCCCCACCGCCGAATTCTTCAGCAACTCTCGGGTTCTCATTCTTCTATCAAGTTACAGTCTATTAATTCTACATGTAATTCCTGTTTGTCTTGTAAGGGACATAAACTTCCGTTTGAACGCTCTACGAACACCACCAGTTATCCGCTTGAAATTGTTCACTCGGACGTGTGGGGACCC
>NW_021559456.1:0-218 GCF_001605985.2 Dendrobium catenatum
TCCACTTGAGCTTCTTTAACCTTTTCACGTATATGCTCACTTTGTATCATATCTCTAAGGGTAAAGCCACTAGTCCATCAAAGCATCCTCATCTCTGCAACACTTAACTTAGTATTATGCATAGAACCCAATTATAATTTAGAGCATATCATTCTAACACATTATAACAAATTAATATAGCTCAAAAATTATATTCTACACTATAAAGATTAAAAAAC
>NW_021559457.1:0-464 GCF_001605985.2 Dendrobium catenatum
AGCTCACGGGTGCTACCGTCTTTTCTAAGTTAGACTTGCGAAGCGGGTATCATCAGATCCGTATCCGGCCAGGCGACGAGTGGAAGACGGCATTCAAAACGCCACAGGGGCTCTACGAATGGAAGGTCATGCCATTCGGTTTGTGCAATGCACCGTCAACGTTCATGCGGATGATGAACGAGATTTTGAAACCTCATTTGGGAAGATTTTGCATCGTCTATTTTGATGACATCCTGGTTTATAGCCCAGACCGTTACCAACATTTGCAGCATTTAAAAATTCTGCTTGACATCCTCTGAGAACAAAAGTTGTTTGTTAACTTACCAAAATGTGAACTGGCGGCGACTAGTGTACGGTTTCTGGGCTTCATCGTTTCGGATGGTGGAATTCTTGTGGATCCGAAAAAAATTTCGGCTATCAAGGATTGGCCTCAGTCTTTTTTTGATATACGAAGCTTTCATGGT
>NW_021559458.1:0-253 GCF_001605985.2 Dendrobium catenatum
GGATTCTTCATCATAATTTTTATAATATTGTTGAAGCCAATTGGAATGCTTGTTTAGCACCTAATAATTCTGTAAAAGGCATGGTTAGATTATGGATGAAATTAAAAAGGTTAAAGCATTACCTTAATAGGTGGAATAAAAATCATTTTAAAAATATTTTTTCCAACATAAAAGAAATGGAAAAAGATGTTTGTAGGCTTGAAGTTCTTACTGTTTTTGATTCTTCTTTTCTTAATGATTTGAACATAGCCAA
>NW_021559459.1:0-235 GCF_001605985.2 Dendrobium catenatum
GAGTCGCGGGCCTGGTCGTTTTAGGGCACTAACCGGCAGTTTTCCGGCGATCCAAACTGCCAGTACAAAATTACTTATCAACGGCGGTCCAAGCCGCCGCTAAACCGCCGATTTTATTTAGAATCCGGCGGTTTCTGGACCGCCGTTAATACCGGCGGTTTAACATATAAAAAAGACCGGCAAACTGTCGTTAACAGACGGCGGTTTAACCGCCGGCTAAACCGCCGGTGACACC
>NW_021559460.1:0-2532 GCF_001605985.2 Dendrobium catenatum
GCGGGATCTAATCCGAGCCGTTGATCGGAATCAACGGCAGAGATTTTGTCTTCAACCTCCTCTCTTATCCGAGGCCGTGAACCTTCTCCAGCGTGATCCGAGTGATCCCGCCGGCGAACTTCGATGAAATTTAACAGGGAGGATCAGGGGGGTGGAAACCTTCAATCCAACGGTGGAAATCCGTTGGGGTGAAGGTTTCCTTCACACTTGACCGGACTACTTAGCTTGGGAGTTTGGGATGAAGGAATTACCGCAGAGAAAGCCTCAACGGATGAGCTTCTCTATCTGGAAGCTTCAGGGGATGAAGGCGAGCAGGTTTCCTTCAGAGGCTGCGATTGGAGGATGGCCGGAGGTAGGACTTTGAGCAGGATGTCGAAGCCCTTCGCCGGAGTTCGCTCGAAGTAATAGAAGGGGAGGTCTGGGAGCTCAAGGGAAGATGCTGGGAGATTGGGAGAACTCTGGGGAGTCATTTGAAAATGCTGGGATCGATCCTTGAGCTCTGGGGAGCACCATCATATTCGGCCTCCTCCCGCGAGCTCAGACGGCCAGGATTGAATCAGAGGGGGCCTCGGATAGATGCCAAGTGGAAAGGGGCACCGTTCCAGAGAGCTCGTGAGCCTCAAGCCGGTGAGCCATAGCCTTTGGAAGGCTTTCGGTCAGGATCGGCCTGGGGGGACCACTGGAGCTTGCTCTCCATTGGTTCCGACCGCCGCCGGCCATTGTCTGGGTCGGGTTGATAAGGGAAGGCCGATGGGGACACAATGGATCCAATGGTGGAGTCAATTTGGCCTGGGAATGCCTGGATTGAAATGGTGGCTGGGTTGGACCCAAACCTGCTCGGTTCGAGTCGAATTGAGCTCGATCCAGGTCAGGTCAGACCCTGGGTTTGGTATGGGAGATAGGTCTGGGTCTGGTGGACCCAATGCAAGTGGCTATTGGATCCACTTTGGTCTGGGTTAAAAGATGGCTCGGGTTGATCCAAATCTGCTCGGTTCTAGAGAGGGTAGGGATTGATTTGAGTCTGGATTGGACCTATAATCTAGAGAGATTCTAAGATCTGGAATCTAGAGAAATCCTAAGGTCTAGAATAGACCCTGAGGAAGGAATCCTAAAGTCTAGAGTGGATCCTAGGGTCTAGGCTCTAGGAAGGGTCTTAAAGTCTAGAGTGGATCTTAGGGTCTAGGCTATAGGAAGGATCCTAAGTCTTGGATCTAGAAGGATCCTAAGGTCTAGGATTGGATCTGGATTCTGGAAGGGTCTTAGTGACCTCACACAAAAATGAGGTCAACAAATGGACCCCCAATGTGTGTGGTAGAAGGAACTTCTGCTGCACACATTGGCGTTGACCGAATAGAAGTAGAATCTTAAAGAGTGGAAGGAAGGGTATCACCCAACCTTGAGTCCATAGGAAGCTAGTGAAAGGCTTACACCCATTTGGAAAAGAGAACTGGAAAAACCAAGGTAGGGAATACCAAACCTTGGGTCTAAGGAAGGGCATCACCCAACCTTAGGCCTATTAGATGCTGATAGAAGACTTACTCCTAATAGGCAAATCAACTGGAAAACTAGGATGGTGCCACGAAGGGCGTACTCCACCACTAGTGAATGTGAATCAGGATGGTGCCACGAAGGGCGTACTCCACCACTAATCCCCAAGTCAAATGTTAGGATGGTGCCACGAAGGGCGTACTCCACCACTAACGAGTGTGAATCAGGATGGTGCCACGAAGGGTGTACTCCACCACTAATCCAGAAGTCAAATGTTAGGATGGTGCCACGAAGGGCGTACTCCACCACTAACGAGTGTGAATCAGGATGGTTCCACGAAGGGCATACTCCACCATTAATCCCCAAGTCAAATGTTAGGATGGTGCCACGAAGGGCGTACTCCACCACTAATGAATGTGAATCAGGATGGTGCCACGAAGGGCGTACTCCACCACTAATTCCCAAGTCAAATGTTAGGATGGTGCCACGAAGGGCGTACTCCACCACTAACAAATGTGAATCAGGATGGTGCCACGAAGGGCGTACTCCACCACTAATCCCCAATTCAAATGTTAGGATGGTGCCACGAAGGGCATACTCCACCACTAACGAGTGTGAATCAGGATGGTGCCACGAAGGGCGTACTCCACCACTAATCCCCAAGTCAAATGTTAGGATGGTGCCACGAAGGGCGTACTCCACCACTAACGAGTGTGAATCAGGATGGTGCCACGAAGGGCGTACTCCACCACTAATCCCCAAGTCAAATGTTAGGATGGTGCCATGAAGGACGTACTCCACCACTAACGAGTGTGAATCAAGATGGTGCCACGAAGGTCGAACTCCACCACTAATCCCCAAGTCAAATGTTAGGATGGTGCCATGAAGGGCGTACTCCACCACTAACGAATGTGAATCAGGATGGTGCCATGAAGGGCGTACTCCACCACTAACCCAAGTCAAATGTTAGGATGGTGCCACGAAGGGCGTACTCCACCACTAACGAATGTGAATCAGGATGGTGCCACGAAGGGCGTACTCCAC
>NW_021559461.1:0-215 GCF_001605985.2 Dendrobium catenatum
ATTTAAATTAAATTAAATTGGATTTAATTAAATCGGGGTCCGATTTGAGTCAATTTCGTCTCGACGACATTCGATTGGGTCGATCGAGCACGATCGGTCTAGTTGGGCTCGATCGGGGTCGGGTTGATACGAAAATATTCGTCAACAAAAGGACCCCCAATATGTGTGGTGAACGAACAGAAGTGCGCCACACATATTGGCGTTGACCAAAGAAT
>NW_021559462.1:0-305 GCF_001605985.2 Dendrobium catenatum
TCTTTACCACCTATGCCCCTAACATTCCACATAATAGTTTTAATCATTACCATTTTTTGCTGAAGTTTGAGCTCTGGTAGATCTAGGAGTAGCCGGACAAGTATTTTTACCATTCTTGCCCTTTTTCTTACCACCCTTATGAAACCATTCCTCTTCCCCATTATTTTGACCTTTCAATTTCGTAGAATCGAGATTCAAAGAAGCCTTCACATTAGTAGGAGGGATAAATACTCCATCTTCAACAGAATCAGCATAAAACCTTCCCCTGTTTATCTCCTCATCCCTGTTTCCCTGTTTAGAAAGTA
>NW_021559463.1:0-205 GCF_001605985.2 Dendrobium catenatum
TTCATTTTGATAACTTATTTAATGTTTTTACCACTTATAATCTTAACTCTATGAATGATGTTTTTGCGGTTTGGTTTACTAAACTTAAATGTCACATTCGTATCATTATTCCTGTTTTAATTTGCTGGTATATTTGGGAGAGTAGGAATGCCTCTAAATATTCCAATGAGAATATGGACGCTAACACTATTATTTCTAAAGTTAA
>NW_021559464.1:0-316 GCF_001605985.2 Dendrobium catenatum
CTAGACTTTGAGGAGAGGCAGCATCGTGCCAATCATCGAGCACCTTACCACGGACATGATCCACGTCATGATCCTGATGCACCACTCATGAAGAATATTAAAGTTGACGCTCCTACCTTTGATGACACACTCGATCCCCAGCTCTTCTTGGATTGGGTCAAAGGTATGAACAATTTTTTTAAGTGGTATGACATCTCCGAGGCTAGGAAGGTTAGCTTTGGCGGAGATGAAGCTCACGGGTAGGGTGAGTCAGTTTTGGGCCAACTTAGAGAGCCTTAGGGAAGCTAGGAACGATTACCCCATTACCAATTGGCCG
>NW_021559465.1:0-215 GCF_001605985.2 Dendrobium catenatum
CCTTCCTATCCAAGTATCCAACGGGACTTAACCACTCGACAACCAGCAAAACAGTCAGACTGTCATCACTTCCAGAAGTTCAACCATAGGAACTTTTATTTGATCCGGTCACCTGACGTAGCTCTACGTTTGGACGTCAGTAAAATAGTGCAACGTATTCTCACTATTTACTGCGCGACCCGACAACCCCGACCCGGAACGGAGACGGGATTGCT
>NW_021559466.1:0-1041 GCF_001605985.2 Dendrobium catenatum
ATTTAATTACTTGGGCATCAAGGTCACTCTAAGAAGACTGGTTAGAACTGATTTTCAGTTCATCATTGACAAAGTATTGAGTATGTTGGGCGTATGGGGAAATAAGCTCATTTCACTCGCTGGTAGATTAACCTTGGCAAGTTCAGTATTAATATCTTATCCTTCTTTCCATTCTTCTCACTCTTTGGTTCCAAAACAAATTTTGTATGAAGTGGACAAGATCTGCAGGAATTATATCTGGAATAAAAATGATGGGTCAGCTGGGATGCATTATGCCAGCTGGGAATTGTCGTGCAAATCGAGAAGATATGGGGGTCTTGGTTTAAATTCTTGTTCAAAAAAAGCTGGGTCGTTAAGATCTAGATTGGCTTGGAGATATAACCAATGTAAGGATTCCCTTATGCATAAATTCCTGTTTCCAAAATATGGGTTGATTATGATAGAAGCTTCAGCTGTTGGAAAGAATTCTTCTTCTTGGAAGCTTATATGTAATGGAGGTAAATTCTTGAAACTCATTACTAGATGGTTGGTTGGTAATGGGAAAGGAATCATAATAGAAGGTGATAATTATAATGTAATTAAGTATGTTCAAGATGTGCTGAATAATGAAGATGCTAAGGAAGCTTTCTTGAAGTCAAAAGATTTATCTTTTCTTAGAGATTTTAACCAAGTGTTATTTCATTTTATGAATAGGGATTGTAATAAGTTAACTGATTGTTGTGCTAACTATGTTCGTTCTTTTGATTTCATTTGGGATAGTATTGGTTGTAACAAGATTCATCCTTACTTTGTTTATTTGTTAAAGGAGGAATGTGATAGGAGTGCTATCACTTAGTTGCATGTATCTTGGTTTTATCAATAAAATTGCTCTATGCATTTTTTTTTTAAAAAAATATTAGAGAGAGTTGTCTGAACATGACTGCTTAAACATGGAACAATCATCACAAAGCTTATTGCAAAATGGTTGGACCCAATACTGATGGTAGCAAATTTCGGGACAAGTGAAGAGAACTTTCGGGAATATACCTACAAATAATATTT
>NW_021559467.1:0-262 GCF_001605985.2 Dendrobium catenatum
GGCAATTTGCCTATGGCCATTTAGTTGATTATTTTTTTATTTATATTGATGTGTTTACCTGATTGCGCAATAAAAATTGCCTGCTTTTCTTAGGTTTCTTTTCTTACATGCCGATTTTATTTTCGCTTGTATTTTGTTAGGCTCTCTAAGGACAATAAAACTTTTCTACTCACAACTAAAATTTTAAAATTCTACGTTCTAAATAACATAGAAATCTAACAAACTTAGGGAACTGCCGGAATCGTCCGGGGTCGCATGCATA
>NW_021559468.1:0-1618 GCF_001605985.2 Dendrobium catenatum
TTGACATTCTTTCCAAGTTAGATCTTGGGGCGTGACACACTTTATGTTATCAATAGAAAATCGTATTCTATTAGAGTAGTATATTCAAATGTTGATGAAGGACTTTGGTATCGAAGACTTGGTCATATCAGTAAGAAATGAATGCATTCACTTCTTACTAAAGGAAAGTTTCATGGTTTAAAATCTATATATTTATATTTTTGTGAAGACTATATATATGACAAGCAACATAGGATGAGTTTTTCAAATACTATTTCAAAGGTCAAGTTAGAGAAGTTGGAGTTAATGCATATGATGTATAGGGTTATGCTCTAGTTACTTCTATAGGAGGATCTTCATATTTTGTCATAATTATTGATTATCACAGTAGAAATGTATGGGTATACTTCTAAAAACACAAGTCAGGTGTCTTTGATATTTTTAAGAAGTGGAAGGCTATGGTTGAGATTTAGATAGGTTTGAAGCTCAAGTGTTTCAAATCAGATAATGGTGGTGAGTATTATGATAAAAAGTTTAAGAAGTATTGTGCTTTGAATGGGCCAAACATGAGTTCACTATTCCAAGAACACCACAACATAATGGTGTTTGTAGAGCAAATGAACAGAACTATCACTGAGTGTGCTTGGAGCATGAGGTTACATGCAGGTCTGCCCAAGCAATTCTAGGTATAGGTAGTGAATAATGTAATTTATATAATAAACCGTGTTCCTTTAATTCCTCTGAATGAGGGGTTATTTAAGGAAGGTTGGAGTGGAAATGAAGTAATTATATCTCACTTTAAAGTTTTTAGTTGTTTGTGTTCATATTTATGTAAGATTTAGGAGTAAGCTTGATCCAAAATCTATCAAATATACATTTATTAGATACAGCTCATATGAATTTGGTTACAAATTCTAGGATTATCAGAATAAATAATTTATTAGGAACAATAATATAAAATTTAATGAAAATGAAATATATAAGGATAGAAATGAGACTCTTGAATATTATTCTAAATATATTGAAATTGAGAATGAAGATGATCAAGAAGACAAAGCTGATGAAACATAGAGTACCTCATACTCCTATTACTGAAATGAGGAGATTCACTAAAATCTCAATGCTAGTATAAATGTATTTTCCTTCATTATACTATCTCTACTAACAGATAGTAGTAAACTAGAGTACTATGATGAGGCCATTCAAATAGATGATTAAAAGAAGTAGAAGTAAGCTATAGATGATGAGATTCATTCACTTGAGTGAATCAGACTTGGGAGTTAACAGAGCTATCAAGTGACAAGATAACACTGCAAAATAAGTAGGTTTACATGATAAAAGAAGAACATGATGATAGTAAGAGCTATAAGGTGAGGCTTATAGTTAAAGGTTTTCAGTAGAAGGAATGAGTATACTTCATTGAATTTTTTTTCTCCAGTGGTAAAGATGACTACAATCAAAATTGTACTGAGTATGATAGGAGTAGAGGATTTATATCTAAAGTAGACGGATGTAAAGACAACATTTCTTTATGATGACCTTGATGGAGAGTTATACATGAGAGATATGTGGTCACATGTAATGAAGATCTAGTGTATAGGCTCAAAAAGAGCTTACATGGGCTGAAGCAGACACCAAA
>NW_021559469.1:0-11408 GCF_001605985.2 Dendrobium catenatum
AGGAATCGAAGATAGAAACAAATCAGACAGAGCATTCAAGATTGGTGTAGGTTAGGATTGAGTTAGGTCGTGTACTTATACTTTTTTCTCTTCTTGAGTCTATTTGTAATATTCAGAAGACTGATGCTAAGTAACACTACAACAACACTTGAGAGACTTAGAAATTTTATTTTACTCAAGTCAGCAGGAGAGCATTTACCTCGGTTCATAGGACGATCTGGCTGAAACGAAAAATTTCTATTATTAGGATTGCTTAATTAAGGCAATCATCATTAACAGATCGCCTGGACGATAGCGTGTATCGGTAGGAGATAGATCAAAACAGAAGTCATTCGCTAAACAATTAAGGTATTTGTATTTTAGGTAATCGACAGGGACGATTTGGATCGGCCTGGACGATATTATTACAATATGCTTATTGATCAGTACAAATCAGGAAGTAATTAGAGGATGATTGATAACAATCATTTCGTCCTGGATCGATCAGGACACGGCGGGCGATCTGTTCAATAAACTTAGATTATCTGATTGATAATCTCGGCAGCATTGAATTCACGGGCGATGCTTTTGGACGTTTTCCCTATTGATTTGTATTGATCGGCCGAGCGATCGTGTGCGTATCGTCTGGATGAATCAACTATTTTATCATCAGCTTGCATAGGGTGATGCTCTGGCTGATCTTCTGAGATTTGTACTGTCCAGACATGGAGATGTCTTATCGTCTGGAGATATGTGGCAATTGCACTTATGAGCCTCTTTGAAGCTGTCTATTTAAGAGCTCTTGTTCAACATTTGAGTCAAATCTGTTCTGCTTCTGATCCTGAAGACCTTGGGAGAGGAAGGAGGAGGAAGAGAGAGGATCCTGTGGAGGGGCTCGTGACGGGGTATTTACAAGGGTTGTTTTCAGGATAGCTTTACCTTCTTCTCGTCTAGAGTTTCATCATCGTGAAAGCGGTCGGTAGAGGTAAGGATTCGCATCTGATTTTGGTTCTCTACCAGACTTCAGGAGGAAGCAAAGGAGATAGGTTTATGCTGCCTGGGGTGGAAAAAGAGGTATCTTGTAAAGGCTTTCCGCTAGCTGTGGGGTAAAGAATAGTCGCGTTGTAAAGTGAATCTCGGAGGGCGCCTCTAGGAGAGTGGACGGTAGGTCAGTTTGACCGAACACTATAAATCTCTATGTTCTTGTTTTTGCTTCAGCACTTTAATTTCCGCTTTTTTTTTGTGTGTGAGTTTTGGTTTTGAGATTTTATTCTCTTATGAAAGAAATTTTAGAAATACCAATGTCACCCCTCTTGGTTAGCTTGGGCTTGTTTCTATAGGGCTTAACATCCCTAACGCTTTCAAGTGTTCTAGAGAAATTCATAAAGAAAAATTATTGAAACTTTTGATATTTTGATCATGGTAACATTGAGTATCTTAAACTAGGAGGGGTATCTATACGACCCCCTTTAGATAACTACTTTTGATTTGATGGAAAACTCAGCATGTCACGTTTTCACAATCTAACTGATTACCGATGTGGATTTTATCAAGAGGTTATTTCCACCCTTCTCGTGAAATTAATGGTGTTAAAACCTAAATAGCTTTTTACTGAATGGGCTATGTCTTAATGAAGAGATTTTAGCCCATTAAAGCAAAAATTTGAACTATTTTTTATCTGTGCTTTAAAATTGGGATTACATGCGTGTCTCACTTGTAAATGGGTAAAAATTTCGGATAAATTATGTATCATTTATGAAGGAAACAATGAGTAAATAATTCGTTTGAACATTCTCATTGCATGGACTATGAACTTTTTAGTATGAAAATCTGAATCAATTTCTGACATGTATATCTAAGGTTTCTCAGATTGTTCGCTTCATTGCTGCCTTAGGAGAGAATTTCGAATTTCTGAAAAGTAACAAAATTTGATGCTTACCTTCCCATCTTTTGATGCTAAACACTGCTATAACTGAATCTAAGGATTTGAAACCGTATTGATTGATAATTTTACTTTGCTCTACTCCATTGCTTACGAGCAGGGGTGAATCAAGAATTTGATGCGAGGTGAGAAGAAGAAGGAGAAAACAGTTGATTGAAGCGCCAAATCAGATTCTGAAACTTCGGGTCTGAAGCGATGGGTTGCTTCATCACAAGGCCAATTCAAAAGCTTTCTAAGCGTAGAGCAAAAGCATATTGGAGAAAGTAAGGATCATAAATATTTTAAAGGATCTCTGATGTTTTGTTTGTTATGAAGCAGGAAGCCTGGACATGTGAAAGCGATTGTCATACACTCCCAGATCACCTCCGAGCAGGACAAGGAAGGGCGAGGAGAACCTAAGTTTTAGGAAGGAAAGAAGAGATTCCAAAGGCGTTCTGGAGAAGATTGGTACTGATTTCTCTGAAACTGAACCAGAGAGAAACACAACCTATGCTTATGGGAGAAGTAGATATCTTGAGAAAAGTGAGGAGAAATGTATGACAACACTTATGATGAATTGTTTGAGATTTGTGAAGAAAATATAGCATAAAAATACAAGAAGACTCAATGCTAACCAAATTGAATTGTAAATTTACAAAAAGAGTTTGAAGTTATTCTTAAAGACTATTCAACAATTGATCTTCATAATGGCTCTTCTTGATTAATTTGTGAATGAACAAGCACTCGGAATTAATTAATGAGAATGAAGTAAAAGTTTCACACCCTCTCTTCATCTGAATTTCAGAAATCTAAAGGTGACAAGTGAAAGCTTAAAGGTTAGAAATGAGTTCTAAAAATACAAACTTGAGGATAAAAAATGAATGGATCAATTAAGAACTTGGATGATGCTACTCTGATCTAAACGTCAAAAACCTATAGGAGAGGCATTATACTCAACATTTAAAAAAATTTTCCTGTGTTTGATGTTTTCTTGTGCATGCTAGGACACTCTCACACACTTTGACCATTCACTATAGTACACTGGGTATGAGACAAAGGTAATGATTCACATCATACACACATGCATTTATATTCTATCTTTTCCTGAGAGCCCAACTATATTGGGTTCTAAATTTGATTATGTGTGAGTTTTGCAGGTGTGCCTCTCACCCAGACCTCGTAGGAGCATAGGATAATTGAAAATGGAGGCTCGCAGCCTCATAATTAACTTAATTGCTGGCTTAATTTCTTTGAATTATTTTTAATAGTTTTGCATTTTTTTGTATATGCTAGTTTTTGTTGTATTTTAGTTGTTTTGTTTCTACTTTGTTTTTTATGATTGAGTTTCTATATTGATTATTTATTAACTTTCAGATTTTGGAGATTAAGCTATTGATTATCATATCTAATTCAGATTAAAGAAGAGAAAACCCGTATGGTTCGCCTCCTCTAACTCTTTTAGGACATTTTCTTTTCTAGACTAAAGTTTATCTCAATATGAAACTGTTTTTGAATCTAAATTCGTTTATCATTGTTACAATAATCTATCTTGTGCATAAATCCAAAGTCCTTATATAGTCTTTAAGTTAAATAAAATATTTGCATTGCTTTATCACATGATTAATGATTTATTTTGTGGGTTGTTCTTACACTATGTTAGAAGAGAGTTCCTATTCTCTAATAATTGGAGGATATAACTCAACATAAGGTATTATTTTTAAGGGTTTTTGGTTAAAGAGAATTTTAGCTTATTGAAAGAATTAAGAGGGAAAGTGAAAAGGATGCAAATTGAAATGAAAATAATTATCATCAATGTGTATCAAAAATCAAGATGCTCAAAGAACACCAATACAAGATCAAGCAGGCATAAATGAGCCCACTAAATACAACTATATCTCTTTTTCTGAACTCTAAAAACTAGAGAACTCATGGCTATTTGATGCTTTCAAAGGTTGTTTCAAATTCCAGTGATTGAGAAAATTATTCGGATATATTATTTATATAAAATCTTTTCTTTGTAATCAAGTTTGATTGAATTTATTTTTACCTCCGTAAATTTTTCTGAGTTAGAATTTTTTGGTTTTTTAAGTGAAGATTATTTCTCTAAAGAGTCTGAGCTAGGGATTAAAAGATCCGTATATTCTAGCTTTTTAGATTTTTGATTTGTTCATAATATTTGATCTTATAAATATCAAATTTAATTGTTTGTAGAATTGATGTATGGTATTCTTTGTTACAAAAATATATATTTTTTTTCTTGTTTTGTTTTATTTTTTAGTTTTTTTTATTATTGTTTTCTAGCTTTGAACTGTGAGTCTTTATTTTTGAGGGTTCTGATCAAATCAATCCTTTTTTGGATTCAAATTCTTGTCAAATCGTCTGGCCGGTTCTCATATCTTGGACGATGGACTATCCTTCAAATTCCTTCTGCTGAAGCATTTTTCTGAGCTTGCTATAAACTCTTGTCCTGGACAATATATATCATCCTGGATGATTCTGAATCGAACTCTATATTGTATATGATGATAATTTTTGCCTATAGACATATTTCTTCATGGCGCGATGTATTTATGGTCATCGTCCTGAGCCAATACATGAATAATCCTGGAACGATCCACGTGTCAGCAGTTTAAATCCTTAAATTCAGCTCTGGAACGATCCAATTTTAGAATAATCGTCCGGCGATTCCATCTGTTCATACCTGGATGATACAATGTGGCACCAGTTAAAATGCTTTAACTCGGCAGTAACGATCAATTTTGTGCATCATCCTGGAGCGATACACCTAATGGCCCGCGAACTACGTTTATTCAACGGTCCCCAATTCGGCTTGAATGTTCCTCGGACGATCATGTCTTAATCAACCTGGCCGATATCTGATGCCCGCCGATCGGACTGCTTTTTGACAATCAGTCCTGTTCGAATTATTGTAACATATGCGTCTGGACCGATTCTGTGATGGCGCTGGACGATATGGCCGTTTCTTTAAAATTCAGGCGTTCATCCATGTTTTCACTTCAATACCTTCTCCTTTGATGTTTCCTTGCTAACTCCTTACTATGGTTGTTGGGAAATGAGTTCGACAGGCTTCTGGAAGTTCTCATGGGCCCATCTGACTGATTCGATTAGGGAGGCAGAGGATCAGGGCCAATTACGCGTCGCTACAAGAGTGTTGTTGCATTACTTTCAGAATAATCAATCCTGCCACTTTCATATCGGTAATGGATCTCTTGTGGGCCCACACTGTCTCTTAGTATTATACTTACCTGCGCTGTCCCTTTTTCTTCTGAACTTTTGGCTAGAAATTTTATGCAAATTCTTCGCATAATTATACTATTTTACAAGCCTGACCTCTAAATGTAATGAATTGCGCCGTGAGATCACATATCAGGCTGTGCGGAACTTTTACAGCTATCCACCACCGGGGATAAGCTGCACATAATCGTTTCAGATCTGATTTTGAATTGTTCCACGATTAACCATTTTCTTTGAAAACCAACACAGCTTTCATGTTGGAGAGACTAGCTCTTTAGTCAAAGTGCTAGGATAATTCAGCATGTCTTCGCAGCTCATTATCCAAAAGCCGGGGACCGATCCACTCATCTCTACTTTCTTTGACTACTTCTATCATCATGCTCGGAGAGAATTAATGCCACTGATATAACTCTTCATATACGATCATTTAACAACTATTCATGATCCAGGCATACGGAGGAAACCCAACCTGCTTTAGGAATTCTCATAGGCCTACATTCTATGAAACAAGTATATTTATATCGATCTCTGCTCCGACCTCAAGCTCCTTGCTGCTAACTCAACCAAATTTTCACTCTCTTCATAGTACTCGTCTCACCAGGAGATGGGAAGGTTGGAGGCTGAGGAGGAGGAGCTCCTCTCGCTCCATGTCCTAGATCTGTTTCTCTCCATGCTCGCCGTTTGATAGTTAAATGGAGGTTTGATCGTGGGCAGCCCGCTTCGATGCTTACGTTGCTGGCAAGGAGCACAACATTCTGAGGATATGGCGCTACGAGGCAAACACGCATAGAGGATTAGGCCAAGGGTTTTGACAGCTTCATTACTCCGCCAGCAGCAAGCATGATCAGGAATTGCCTGGTTCAATGTCTCAGTTAATACGCTAGAGCTACTTTCAGCAGCACTCCACCACCTTATACTGATGATAGGGTCCTCATTTTTCTAATTCTTCTTTTCTGTTTTCTATAGTTTTCTTGTGTTTGTTTTAGTCTCTATTGTGTTGTTTCATTTTCTTTTTATGTTTCTAGCCTCTTTTATGTGATGACAAAAAGGGAGTAGGACGTGGTAGGAAAATTAGATGTGCTTGTACTATGAAAGTTTAAACTACTATTTTTATAGAATTTTTCCTACTTGTTGTTTTGCATCATGTCAAAGGGGGAGATTTGTATGCATCAATTTCATGACTTATGTTTTGATGATGAGAACACTATTGATTTCCTTGGACTACATGTTACTTCCTAATTTTTAGGAATCGAAGAACGAACGAACAACTAGAGCCAGTTCAAGATTACGTAGGGTTGGATTGATTCAGCTGTACTTTGTTTTTTTTCTTCTTGAGTTATATTGTATGTTCAAAGAGACTGATGCTAAGTAACCTACACACACACACACACTTGAAGACTATAGAAATTTATTTTTCTCAATACGTCCAGACGACATTTACACCATCCTGGACGATCGGCTAAAAACAGAAATTCTAATCAGTGGATTCTTAATTAAGGCAGCCGTTATTAACAGATCGACCTGGATGATAGTGTATCGGCGAGATAAGCTAAAACAGAAGAATTTGCCTCCATAAAATATTAAGGTAGTAATAGATTTTGGTAATTCAGACAGAGATCTTGGATTGGCTGGCGATTTTTATATTATTCCTTAATGATAGACAAATCCAGGAGTAATTAAGATGATTGATACGATATATAGAGCCTAAACGATATCAGAGAATCGGCCGGCATCTGTTAAAAACTGTAGTTTATCCTGGAACGATAAATATCGGCCAGCTGAATTCAGGGGAGTGCTCTGGGACGATCTTTTCCTCTGATTTGGTACTGAATCGGGCCGGACGGTCGTGCAATCATCCTGGATATCAAGCAGTTTTAAGTCATCCAGCTTGCATTCAGGGTGATGGTTTGGGCCGATCTTCTGAGATTTGTACTGATACGGCCAGAGGATGTCCATAATCATACTAGGATGATATTGTGCGCACTGCAATTAGAAGCTCCTTTGAGCTCTTCTATTTAAAGCTCTTTGTTCAAACGTTTTGATCAATCTTTTTGCTGCTGTCGTTACCTGGAGAAGACCTTGAGGAGAAAGAGAGAAGGGAGAGAAGAGATTCTTAGTGAGGGAGAGGTTGTGAGGGGATCACAAGGGTTCTTCAAGGTCGCTCGGCTTCTTCTTCGTCTTAGAGTATCTTATCCGTGACGGGTCGATAGAGGTAAGGATTACATATGATTATTTTTGCCACTTCAGGAGGAAGAAAAGGAGATAGGTCTCTGCTTGCTGGGGTGGCAAAAAAAAGGAGGGTTTTTTTTCCATTTTTTTTTTATGTTAGGGTTCTCCTGCCTAGTGTGGGGTAAAGGAGAGTCAAGATTGTAGTGCAATACTCGGAGGGCGCCTCCGGGGAGTGGTCGTAGGTCGAGTTGACCGAACCACTATAAATCTCTGTTTACTTGTTTCTTGCTTCCGCACTTATTTTTTGTGGTGTCTTTGGTTCTTTGTGAAAAGAAAATTTTTAAAATACCAATTCCCCCCCTCTTGGTTAGCTTGGGTTAGTTCTATAGGGCTTAACATCCCTAACGAACTTTCAAATATGTAACATCATGTTGGATTGCAACAATTTAACTCCCTAGGTCCATTTGGATTAAATTCAATTTCATTTCATTCATTAATAGAATATAAAGGCACTGAAATATCAAATCAATGATGTAACAATTAAATCAGAATATTTTCATAAATCTTAAAATAACTATATAGAAAAAATGTTCATGTACACACTAAATATGGTACATAATCACAATACATCTTCATCAAATATACATCATGATAGCCTAAGAAATTCACTCACAGAAACATACCTAACCACTAAAAAGCATAAACCTTTATCTACTCAACCTACCCATTTCTCTTTCCTTTGTTTAAAATTAATATATAATGAAAAAGGCATATATGCTAAGTAGGCTACAATGAACCTTCCTAAATTCTTAACAATAAACAAAACAATAATGTATAGAGATTACTTCTACAAGTACATATATAAACTATCGATATAAAAAATTTTAACAATTAAATTGAAGGTTTAGAATAATATTGACATAAAAATTTAACTAGGTAAAAAATAACACACATTCATAGATAACAAAATTAAACAAATCACCTCAGTTCAAATCCCTCAGGAACTCCCAACATTTCACAGATAATAGAATAAATACAAAATCAGAACCTTATAACTCCCTGTTCATAGCACATCATAAAAAAACTCTCATAACTCTAAATGCTTGGCACCTCAATATAAGACCCTTATGACTCCCACTACATATCACAATTTCTTCATTCATTATTTAAGTCCTTATACCTCCACTTGGATGCATATAACATCAATAATAGCCACCAACATTTCCTTCGCATTGTTTTAATCACACAAAGACAAAAGCATCACACTTTTAATAGATATAAATAAAAGCATACACATCATTAAAGTACATAGAATTGCCCATTTATAGTAAAACAATCAAATTTTGAGGTAATTTAATACACACTTTGATGGTCACCAATCGTAAAACTATTCATAGTAGGATTTAGGGCTTTTATCCTTTTATAGAAAATTTTATTAGAGTTTAGATACATATGAAAACCACTTAAAATCCCATAAATTAGAAATATTGAATAAAAGAATAAATTCATCATAGCATACATATTAATAAGAGTAACAACATACAAAAGGTTTTATGATAAAAGTTTCTTAAATATTAGAATATTCCCACTTTTTGGTTATTAATGTGTGAAATTTTATATTTTAAAATACTTTAAGTCTCACAAGATCTGAAAGTTCGTTAAGGTTATTAAATCTTGATAACAGCCAAGGCTAACTAAGAGGGCGGGGGGAATTGGATATTAAAAAGGTTCTTCAACCAAAATATCATTGCAAAAAATAAAAGTTTTGAAAATAATCAGAATGAACAACCAAAATTTATAGTGATTAATAACCTAACGACATGCACTCTTAGAGACTCCTTTCTAAGTAGCACTAAATCGTAGTGACTCTCCTTTTGTTTTCACAGCAGGCAGAGAAAGCTGTATAGATAATGTTTACAACCCACTGATAGAGAATTGTGACTCATTTTACAGGTATATAACTCAACTCTATTTTCAACTCCAGATGGATGGTTTTAGAGGAACATTGATAATTTGTTGAAGAACTTTCTGAGTAATAGAGAATACAGGAAGCACATTTGTTAGAATCTAGGCCATATTTTACTTGGAGCAACCTTGTGTGAATCCTAATACTTCTCCTCACAAAATCTGCCTTTCTTCTCTTCAAGCTCTCTTCTTCTTCCCTTAGGCTCTTCTCTTGAAGTGTAATAAAAAGATTTTTTAATAAGAGTATTAGAAAAACTTAAGTACCAGGCTTCAAGAAACCCTAATTTTCAAGAGTTTCATCTTCTGTTCATACCATACAATACAAGAATCGTACATGACGACCAGTATAAAACTAGGTTTGTCGAGTGGTCAATTAGACAAACTATTTAGAACTCACAACACTTTGTTGTTTTGATTGAAAAATAATATAGGTTTTGAAAGGTATTAAATTTCTTTGGGAATATTAAATTTTGAATTTTGAAATTGAACAAGTCATTATGAATAATATATTGCCTCGAAAGACGAACATATCGTTCCCTAATGGGTTCAAATTTTAAAATTTCAAATTTATCCGGATTATCATAGTCAAACTCAAGGGGGAACACTATATGATCTTGAAAGATGAAAAGGACGTTCAATCGATTGTTTAACTATAATAATTCAGATAAGAAATCGTTAATTTCATAATCAAAATAATGATAATAAAATAATATAGCTTCCCGAAGAAAGATGATATTACCTATTACTGATATTTTGAATATGACGATAATGACCGTCATTTTTTATTTGAATTTCCAAAGATAATTAATTAGAGGTTTTGAAAACTTGATTTTGAAAATTAGGTATGGGTTTCTAAATCTCCTACGAGCGCAAGCCCTCGTAGTTAATTACATCGTAGGAAAATTAGAATTTTCCTACAAAAACTCTCGTTTAAAATAGCGGTAGAAATTTTACTTAGATTTTCAAAGATCGATTTCAAAGGAGGTTAAGGGTTGAAATTTTCAATCGGGATTGGTTCAAAATTGAAGACTTATTTCTGAAATCAAAGGAAGAAGTGTAGGAGGTGTTTTAAGATTCTTAATTACTTCAGAAACACCCCAACATATCCTAAGTGTTGAGCTTGAGTTTGATTGAAAGAGATTTTTAATTTGAGTGGTCAATTTTATTAGAAAATTGGGATTTAATTCCCAGAGATTGAGGTCTTATAGCCCGAGCTAGCCTTAGAACCTAAGTCTAAATTGGGCACTTGAAATTGGCCCGAACCTAGCTAATGTTGTGCAAATCTGGACTTACCCCGGCCTGGATTGGGGAGCCAGCTAAACCACCTAGGCGCATTAAAATTATGAGTCTCTTCTTTTAATGTTGAGTGGTAGGGACGTTAATTAAGAAAAGTTTTTGAAAATAGGGCCGACATCTAGAGCAGATCCTAATTGGCCCTTTAACTTATATTGAGTTTGATGCTTAAGCTAAAAATACAATTTAAAGTTTTAGAAGTTTAATTTGTTATTAATCTAATGCATGCTAATCGACTCAATTAAAGGCTTGAATTTGAATGAAAGTTATGAAATGAGAATTCCCGGCGGTTTCGAGCTTTCTTCTTAAATAGTTAGAGTTTCTATGTTGATTTAAAATTTTTAATTTGATTTAAGTAGAAAAATTTTAATAAGTCCTTCAGAGCCTACAATCGGATTCCAGGTCAAATCAAAATCGACATGCAGGTAAAAAAGACTAGAAAAGCAAGTAGTTCTACTGCGCCATCAATTAAATAAATCAATTAAATCAATAGCTCAAATTAAATGTCTATGTGGAAAGTGCCACTCATTTTTACATCCCAGAATGTGCAGAAAAGTAAAGTGGTCGGGCACCACTGACAACAACCCGGATTTCTAATCCTAAGACTCAAGTGACTTTGAGAATGGGTCTTCTCGTTATCCACTTCTTCGTCCTTCTGATGCTTCTTGGATGGTTGGGTCCGGATATCCAAATGAAAAGAAACTCCCTCTTGGAAGGGGTGTTATCTTTTCTCTTTGGATATTTTAAAATAATCATAATTTGGAGCTCCAAATGGATAGGGACTCTCCTCTAAGGGATGTCCCTTCCTCTTTGGATTCCAAATTGG
>NW_021559470.1:0-247 GCF_001605985.2 Dendrobium catenatum
AAGAAGGTACTTATGGGTATCCCGACCTCGTCGTACGCATTGCACCGGGTTCCCTTCCCACCACGCTAAGAAAAGCGCGTATAGGTGGTTTGCCGGTGCGTTACGAACTTCGAAGAAGGATTTGGAACCATGGGTCGCTCGCCTACCTTATCGTAGGTGTCGCGCCGGTTGCCCTTCCCACCACGCTAAGAAAAGCGTGTATAGGCAGACCGCCGACTCGACACACATGCCGAGGTAAGAGAGCAAA
>NW_021559471.1:0-965 GCF_001605985.2 Dendrobium catenatum
TCTCTAAGTGTAGGCAGAGTACCTTCGTCCTTTTACATCCTTTAAGTATAGGCAGAGTACTGTCATCCTTTTACACTCTCTAAGTATAGGTAAAGTACCTTCTACTATTTACACTCTCCAAATATAGGCAAAGAACCTTCCGCTGTTCACACTCCTCAAGTTTCGGCAAAGAACTGGATCTTCCTGAAAGATCTTCTTACGAGAAATCTAGAAGGACAAGACAAAAGAGTGAAGTAATTACAAATTACAAATAAAGATCCTTACCTTTGAGTAACCAAGTGAACCCTTCATGCTCCAGTAGTAAGAAATCTTTTTCAAACACTCTCTCTCACTCTCTCCTTCAAAATTCCTTTAGTATGCACGAAGACCAAAAGACAAAAAGATTGCATGACAGTCTTAAGTGGACCTTTTATAGAAAGACATGAAAAACTATCCAAAAACTATAATTTTCAATTTTTGACCATTCATGATCATCCCATATGATCGAAATTCATACGTACGAACGGTATAAAATTTGTTGCGTATGAACTCAATGTAAATTGGCACAAACTGCCTTCATACCCGATCATCATCCAATACAAATATGGTTCGTCCAGTACGAACAGTTATTCCCAAAATTTGTTGGTACAAAAATACATGACAGACTATAAGTTTATAGAACAGAGGAGATCGTCCTGGGATGAATGAGTAAAATCGTCTGGATGAATAGTTTAAATGACAAATCTAGAGGACATCGTCCTGGGATGAATGGATAAAATCATATAGATGAATAATTTAAACGACAAATTAAGAGGACATCATCCTGGGATAAATGGGTAAAATTGCTTGGACAAATAGTTTAAATGATAAATCCAAAGGACATCATCCTGGGATGAATGGGTAAAATCATTTGGATGAATAGTTTAAATGACAAATCCAGAGGACATCATCCTAGGACGAATGAGTAAAATCATCCGGACAAATAG
>NW_021559472.1:0-1367 GCF_001605985.2 Dendrobium catenatum
GAAGTAAAGACTGATGCAGGAAGTTAACGGCTTAGCGTCCTTTTGATATTGGAGCAAAATTTTGCCCCTCAGTTGGGAACCAAGTTCCCACAGCGGCACCAAACTGTTACGTCCTTGAATATTCATGGCGGTAGAGAAAATATATAGTTTAACGGCTTAGCATTGTACGAAGATCTAGCACACAATCAGATAAGAGAGAGGTGTAGCATTCATAAGAGACACCAGAATTTTTTACGTGGAAACCCCTGAAAAGGAGGAAAAACCATGAGGTCTGGCCCAGTTTGAATGAATCCACTAGTATTTGTAGTCGATCACAAATGAGGCCCATCCTTGGTAGAAGGCCTTGGCCTGATGATACAAATATACATCATCTAGAGCGCATTACGTGGTGGGAGTTACAATAATCAACATAGACATGTTTATTTAGTTGGAAGGGCCATTATCAGCAAGAGATAGAGGTCAGAAGGACTGTAGTCAGCAGGAGACCGGGGTCTGAAAGACCGTTGTTGGCAGGAGACTAGGGTCTGAAAGACCGTTGTTGGAAGGAGACCGAGGTCTGAAAGACCATTGTCTTATGATGGAGGTCGGAGTGACCGTAGTAGGCGACGGAGGTCGGGAGGACTATAGTCGACAGGAGACTGGGGTCAGAAAGACAGTTGTCCTATGATGGAGGTCGGAATGACCGTAATAGGCGATGGAGATCCGAAGGATCGTAGTTGGCAGGGCGATACTTCGATAGAAATTCGGGTATAAGATGGTGGTTCGACGAAGTCCGGGCCTTAAGTGGTGGTCCGGCAGAAGTCAGGGCCTCAAGTGGTGGTCCGGAGGAGCAACAGTATCAAGCGGTGGTCCGGCGGAGGTGAGGGCCTCAAGTATTGGTTCGGAAGAAGTCTGGGACTAAGGTGGGGGTCAGGCAGAGCAACGACGTCAAGCGGTGGTTCGGCGGAGGTGAGGGCCTTAAGTGGTGGTCCGGATGAAGTTCGGGCCTCAAGGGGTGGTCCGATGGAGCAACGGCGTCAGGCGGTGGTCCGGCGGAGGTGAGGGCATCAAGTAGTGGTTCAAAAGAATTCTAGGCCTCAGGTGGTGGTCAGGCGGAGCAACGAGATAAGGTGGTGGTCCGGCGGAGCGAGGGCGTCAGGCGGTGGTCCGGCGGAGTTTAGGGCCTCAAGTAGTGGTTCAGAAGAAGTCTGGGCCTCAGGTGGTAGTTAGGCGGACCAACGATGTTAGGTGGTGGTCCGGCGGAGGTAAGGGCCTCAAGTGGTGGTCCGGAAAAAGTTCGGGCCTCAGGTAGTGGTCCGGCAGAGCAACGACATCAGGCGGTGGTCCAGCGGAGGCGAGGGCCTCAAGTAGTGGTTCGGAAGAAGTCT
>NW_021559473.1:0-580 GCF_001605985.2 Dendrobium catenatum
ATTAATGCTCTTGAGGCCTGTTGCCAAAATGATTCCACGGATGCTAATTTTGTTGTCCTTAATGAGGCCAAAATGGTCCTCAGTAATCTTCAATGTCAGGAAGAGATTTATTGGAAACAGAAGGTAGCTATTAAACACTTGGTGGAAGGGGATAATAATACTAGTTATTTTCATGCTTTGGTTAATAAGAAGCGTGCTATCAATGATATTCATAAAATTGCTCGTAGTGATGGTTCTTTTACTGAAAATAGTGATGAGATTGCTAACCTTGCTGTTATTTTTTTTCAAAATCATCTTAACAAAGATTTTTGTCCTAATCCCGTTGCTGGTCATTCTTTTATCCCTAATATTGTGAATCAAGAGGAGAATATGAGTCTTTCTTTTACCCCTCTTTTGGAGGAGGTGAAGAATACTTTATTTGATATGAATGCTGATTCTATGGCCGGCCCTGATAGTTTCACGGTTAAGTTCTTTCAACACTTGTGGCAGTTTATTTCTGAAGATGTTTATGCTGCGGTTCTGGATTTTTTTAATGGGACCCCGATTCCTAAGTTCTTCACTTCTACCTCTATTGCTTTGA
>NW_021559474.1:0-373 GCF_001605985.2 Dendrobium catenatum
GGTTGTTATGGAGCAAATCGGAGAAAGAATCGCTGCAATGTACGTTCCCCACAATCTTTTAAATCAACGTTTCCTCTTACCTCTTTGCCATCGCCAGAAGAATCTTAGATGGGTTTCACTTTGCTCTTCTCTCTCCAAACTAATGATGAAGATGGAAGGTGATTTGCGAGAGACCTAGATGCTTGTAAGAAGGAATGTCACTAAAGTTGTAGAAATTAATTGGAGAAGAAACCTGCCGGAGAAGAAGACTGAGAGGAGAAAGAGAGGGCAAGCCGAAGAGTCCAAAATGAGGAATTTGCAACGGATTGAACAGAGTGTTTAGGCTAGGGTTATATAGAATTATATAATTATCTTCTTCATTGGTTTGTCTTTG
>NW_021559475.1:0-202 GCF_001605985.2 Dendrobium catenatum
AGGGAGTAGAACAATAAAATGAAGGAATAGTAGAAGTTACCCAAGGGGTAGAGAATTTTGACTTGGATGATAGGATTGGACCTTCACACACTTTACCTAGGAATTGGAGATACTCTACTAGTCACCCCAAGGATTTGATCTTAGGAGACCCATCTAGTGGAGTTTAGACTAGACATGGACTTAGGAAGGAAGTAAACCACTC
>NW_021559476.1:0-274 GCF_001605985.2 Dendrobium catenatum
CACACCTCTTCTCCCTCACAAAGCTCACCTCCTCCTTTCTCTCTCAACCCTAAAGAATTTCTCTAGAGCACTCTCCCCTGGAATCCCTCTCTAACCATGTTGACCCCCTCTACGATTCTTTTTGAAAAAGGACTTGATTGACATCTAAAAACCAGCTCCAAAAATCTCTGATTTCAAAAGTAGCCGTTACTGTTCGTACAGTACGATGCACCATCATATAGTACGATATGTATAAAAAGACGTCATCCTGGTACGAAGATGTACGAACAGTTCA
>NW_021559477.1:0-434 GCF_001605985.2 Dendrobium catenatum
TTTTGATTAAATTGTAAAAAAGAATAAGAGCACTGCAAATATATGAATTGAGTGAATATTATGATCAACATGTAAATCTTATGTCCAATGTGTTAAAATTAAAAAGAATAAAATTAGATGCAATCAAAGCATTTAAAAAATACTTAAAGGCGATACTATCGTACAATGATAGAGCATAAGTGTATTAGTCTATTTTTACGTTGTTTGAGAAACTCTTAAATGATTGATAATACAATTTAAAAAGTATCACATAAATTTTAAATTATTGGCTGTGTAAGAAAATGAGTTAAGAATCATTTATTTTAAATTCAACTAAAATTAAATCCACACCTATGGACATAACTACATAAAAAAATGCATCGTCGCCTTTATGTTTATGTTAAGAATTTTAATTTCAATATATAAATTGTGTACTTGCATAGTCTTTTCACTAC
>NW_021559478.1:0-321 GCF_001605985.2 Dendrobium catenatum
AGTTGTATTTATACTTATCTATTTCTACCCAAGCTATAAGTTCAGTTTTGGTATGAGAGAAAATTGTTGTGTAATACCCCATCTACTATGTTAGTAAGATCTTATCTGAAATGGAGGGACGTTGCTAGCAAATAAGACGGCGTTGGCTTTAACTTATTCTATCAGAAAGCAACGCCCTTACTTTCAAACCCATACAATCAGAGTCTACACAAATCTGCCGCTTAAAAGTATCCTGTAAAAGCTAGAAGCATCGAGTAGGCTTGTTAAGTGGTCAGTAGAACTGGGAGAATTTGATATTCACTACTTTTCTAGGCCTGATAT
>NW_021559479.1:0-357 GCF_001605985.2 Dendrobium catenatum
AATTTCTATCCAGAAAATCCCATAAAACTCTTCTTCCTTGCATCTCCCTGCTACCATAAATTGTGGCCATTAACTAATTACCTTTATTAGGGATCTTCAGGTCACCCAACACACACTGCTCTGAAGCTTGGATCAAAGAAAAATCCATAACACTAGATTTCCAAATAAGTAAAATACCTCTGGAACTTCCTCTGAATGGCTGCAGAAAAAAATCCCATTTGTCTCCTAAAATCTTTACAAATTCTTCTCTTGAAAGATAAGAAATTTTTCTTTCAATTATACCAACAAAAAATAGATTCCAATCCTTGATGTACTCCATCAAATATAGGGAGGCCTCCTTTTTATTTCCCCCCCCCC
>NW_021559480.1:0-237 GCF_001605985.2 Dendrobium catenatum
TCGTACGAAGAAGGCAAGCATCTCAAAATTTTGTTCACATTTTCATAGTTCGAAAGCTCTTTTCCTAAAGCATGCAGTGAAGTAACAATTTGAGTAAACCTAGCGTACATGTCAGAAATAGATTCATGAGGTTTCATACGAAAAAGTTCGTAGTCATGCAAGAGAAAATTCAAACGGGATTGTTTAACCTCATTAATACATTCATAGGTGATGCACAATTTATCCTAAATCTCTTTA
>NW_021559481.1:0-1322 GCF_001605985.2 Dendrobium catenatum
GTACGGTGGACAGAGCAGAAAAAACAGAGAAAAAGCTAAGAGCGGTAGTGGCCTTAGCCACCTGTAATTTCTTTTTCTTTATTATCTTTACAGTCACCTGTGCTTTTGACTGTGCTTTGACTGCGCTTTAGGTGCGCTTTACCTACGCTTTTAACTGCGCTTTACCTGCTCTTTACCTGAGCTTTTGATGCGCTTAATTTAAAATAATATTTTATTAACATCCGGACCTTCAGTTCCAAAAGTCTTACAGCTCCACTGCACCAGTTAATGAGTGTTTTTTAGCAACTAAGTTACAATATAATCATATTAGTAATATTGATAAAGGGTTCGACAGCTCAGAGCCAGCATTTTGAAGACATATATTAAATGCACTAAATACTCATGTTTTTTAGACATAAAATTTTAAAAAAGAAAAAGTAAAAATGATCCCAAACCATTCCTGATAATACTGATATTTTGACTGATTTTCCCTGTTCAATACTGTCTACCACAAGTAAATGAGATCAATAACTATCTCTCATTAGGAGGATGGTTCAATTGCTCTTTAACAACATAAATAAAATAGAGACCCAAAGCAAATATTCATGTATGCACGCACAACATAAGCACCAATTAAAGCATAAAATAGTCTCCCGACTATTAATAAATGTCCAATTTAGTTTCAGAGTATCGCATTGTTCCATTTTAGCTCATAGACTATTGAAAATTGAGTCAATTTGATCCTTGAGCCTAAGAAATAAGTTAAAGTTAACACCAAAAGTTAAATATGAGGGATATTTAGGCATTTTAGGCATTATAAGTAAATGTTGAGAAAAAAATTGCATACTTGGCTCTATTTTATCATTACTAGAAGAGTGTATTTAGTTAATGGACTAATATCTAAATTATAAGTAATTAAATATACTTTACATATCACTCATTTTCAACTTTCTTACTTGCATTATCTCTCTTCTCTCTTTCTCTCCCTCTTTTTTTTCTATTAAGCTCATACAATTTTTTCTTGGCAGGTTCATGAAGAAAGTTTGAGGTCAAATATTATTCAATTAAAATCATTGGACTTGATAAGATGTGTTGCCAAAGGACCCCGCTCTTAGAAAAATTATTCATATGAATAAATCATGTAACATCAAACTTCATGTATTGTGGATCCATGACAAAATATGGAGCTAGTACTAGATTTTTAAGTTGTATTGAGGCTAACCATTCATCAAAAAATTTTAACAACATATCATAACTCATTTCCTTTTCTATATAAGTGTTGCCACGCTTCTGCTCGACTATGGAGTGTGGGTCTCCGAAAGGTTTCCGCTCGTGTGGTTCGA
>NW_021559482.1:0-300 GCF_001605985.2 Dendrobium catenatum
TTTAGGTCATTTAAGGCAAACTCACACACACAAAGCATACACAAAGCCTTGAACCCAAGACCTCTTAGTTGGAAGCATAAACTTTCAACCAATAGGCTAAGGTGAGTTGTGTATATAAGTAAAATAGAAAAATATTATATATGAGCACTGTATCCGCACACTACAGGAAAACTCGGTATTACTGGCGAACAGTATCCGTCGGTAATACGAAAATACGACGGAAATCCTTGGTTTCCGGCGCATTTCCGTCAGAATTTTGTACGCCGGCTTGGTGCTTGTTGAAAAATGTCTTCAAACGTT
>NW_021559483.1:0-241 GCF_001605985.2 Dendrobium catenatum
TCCTTTTGCTTTGGCGATGTCCCTTTTCAAGAGAAAGGAGAGGTTTATTTATAGATTTTTTAGAGTGGCATGACCCGTAAATAGAAGAAAGATCAAGTGTAAATGGGGAGTGGATTGGATGGACAGTTGATGTTGAATCCCGTGATCGTGGAATAATTTACTAGGCATTTGAATGTCTTAGTGATATATGAATTCAATGATCTTGGGCTTGTTGGATTCATCTCGTCGAGCCGCTTGATTT
>NW_021559484.1:0-215 GCF_001605985.2 Dendrobium catenatum
CAATGCATGTGCAACCATCCAGACTGAATCATAAGCATATAGACCATATGAATTGAGTCCAAAATTTATAGCATTATCATCCATTTTAAATTTGCTCCACTTTGAGAGAAGACTTTTTTTCTTCTTGGTGCCAGCAGTGTGTTGTCGTAGGGAAATCACACCTTGCATGGCGTCCATGATTTCAGAATCTAGAGGTGAATGTGAATCTAAAAGAG
>NW_021559485.1:0-228 GCF_001605985.2 Dendrobium catenatum
CACCGCAATAGCTAGTTGTTCTTTTGTAGACACATCATGAGATTCATCTACTAGAATGGTTAAGTATGAATCACCAATATCTCTCATGATTACAACCAAAGTCTCAGCAGCAATCGAAGCACAAATCTCTCTTTGGACTTTTGATGCAATCAATTTTAACTTTGCATTTGCATTTTCAAATGTAACATTTCTGACTTCTTCATTATGATTTGCAAGAAACTGAAATAA
>NW_021559486.1:0-358 GCF_001605985.2 Dendrobium catenatum
TCCCCTATATCAGTTAATATTTCATTAGCTCTAGAATGAAATAATAATAGCATACAAAATAATTCATTATATTTAAGAATATTTTTGATTTTTTTTGAAGCTCCAATCTCATTTTGTTTCTTTCTTTTATAAAAACGAGTAGTTGCTTCATTGTCTTCATTGACATGAGTTTCTGTTTCTGCTTCAACTTCAAAAACATCAACATTCTTAGGAGTAACCAATTCATCATCAGATTGTAAATCATTAACAAGTAAATGGTCAATTTCATTATCAATGTTTCCTTGCTTCTATAATTTGAGATGTCTATCAACATCCTTCAACCTCTTGACGCCACCAGTTATGCGTTTCTCACAGAAAT
>NW_021559487.1:0-1435 GCF_001605985.2 Dendrobium catenatum
CAACTTCATCGCTTTCAGACCCAGAAGATTCAAAATCTTATTGGTGCGCCTTTAGTGCAACTATTTTCTCCTTCTTTTTCTCACCTGCATCAAGATTTCTTTGATTCACCCCTTGCTTGTAAGCAATGAGAGAGCCAAATAAGTTATCAATAGAATAAGTGTTCAAATCCTTAGATTCAGTGATTGCAGTGATTTTAGCATCATATGATGAAGGCAATCATCTCAAAACCTTTTTTACTTTTTCATAGTTTTAAAGTTTTTTTCCTAATGCATGCAGTGAAGTAACTATCTGAGTAAACCTAGTATACATGTCAGAAATTGATTCATGAGGTTTCATGCGAAAAAGTTCGTATTCATGCAAGAGAATATTCAAACGAGATTGTTTAACTTCATTAGTGCCTTCATAGATGATACACAATTTGTCCCAAAAATTTTTACCAGTTTTGCAAGTAGAGACACGCATGTAATCCTCAGATTTTAAAGCACAGAAAAAACAATTTAAACATTTTGCATTCAATTGAGCTAAATCTCGTTCATCAAAAGTCCATTCAGTAAAAGCAACTTCAGTTTTAACACCATTAATTTCACGGGAAGATGGAGAATAACCTTCTTTGATAAGAATCCACATGCGATAATCAGTAGATTATAAAAATGTTGACATGTAGGTTTTCCAGAAATCAAAAGCTAGGTTATCGAACAGGGGAGGTTGGGTAATAGAATACCCTTCTGTATTGTTACGATTCCCAAGGTTAGCCATGGATCAAAATCAAAAAGTTTTCAAACTTAAAATTTTTAAATCCCGCTCTGATACCATTTGATAGTTCGTTAGGGATGTTAAGCCCTATAGAACTGGCCGAAGCTAACCAAGAGGGGGGGGGGGGGAATTGGTATTTAAAAAAAAAATCTTTTCACAAAGAACAAAAGATCACATAAAACAAAATCACATCACAAGAAAAATAAATGTGGAAATTAAAGTGCGGAAGCAAGAAATAAGAACACAGAGATTTATAGTGGTTCGGTCAACTCGACCTACGTACACTCCCCGGAGGCGCCCTCCGAGTATTGCACTACAATCATGACTCTCCTTTAGCCCCCACAGCTAGGCGAAGAAGCCTTTACAACGAAGCTCTTTTTGCCACCCCGGCAAGGAAGAGAACCTATCTCCTTTTTCTTCCTCCTAAAGCTGGCAGAGAACCACAATCAGATGCTAACTACTTACCTCTACCGACCCTTCCACGAACGAGAAACTCTAGACGAAGAAGAAGCAGAGCGATCTTTGAAGGAACCCTTGTGAATCCCCTCACAAGCGCCCCCTCACAAGATCCTCTCTATCTCCCTCTCTCTCTTTCTCTCCTCAAGGCCTTCTCAGGTCAAGGCAGTAGCAAAAGATTGTTCAAGATGTTGAACAAGAGCTCTTAAATAGAAGATCTTCAAA
>NW_021559488.1:0-2681 GCF_001605985.2 Dendrobium catenatum
TACAGAGGACCGATCGTCCCGGACGATTATTAATTTCATCTGGACAAAAATTTTCCAGAGGACCAATTGCCATGGATGATAATTTAATTTCATCTGGACAAAAATTTTTCAGAGACCAGATCGTCCTGGACGATATTTAATTTCGTCTAGATGAAAATTTTCCAAAGGACCAATCTCCATGAACGATAATTTAATTTCATCTGGACGAAAATTTTACAGAGAACTAATCATCCTGGACGATTATAAAATTCGTCCCGGACGAATAGGACTTAGAAAATTTTTCAGGCAAGTTCCTATTCGTTCCATGTGCTTAATAGGAGATAACTGTCTGATCGTCACGTACGAACAGATATCGTCCAGTACGATCAGTATAAAATTTTTATGATCTCCTTATGTGTGTGTATGTTTTTATTCACTCAATTACAATCATTTCCTTTCAATTTAATTTCAAAGAAGTGCAAACTACAAATTTTACAAAGTATATCATTCTGAATTTGATTTGAAGTCTTCGTAGTCTGGAGTTCATTTTTCCTGAAATGTTAGTACACACAAGAGCAAATACAAATCTTCTAAAATTGTTAGGAGATAACTACACATTTGAACAATAATGTTTGGAATCATCAAAACTACATAAGTTGTAAAATGCATGTAAAGTATTCAAATAACAACTATCTTAACAGTTCTAATTTTAAAAAGAGTTTTCTAAATTTGTAAATTAAAATCTAGTAATGGTTATTTTCTATGGCTTCTAAGCATGCAATCACAATTATGCAATCAATAAAATAAAATAAAAGAATAAAAGAATATAGTAGGACCAATAATTCAATTAATTTAACAATATAGTAACTTTGTAAGTAAAATAAAATCTTTCTCTACAACGATGCCAAAAAATTTATGGGGGCAGTGAAGTAACCTAAGGAATTATGAAAATAATTTAGGCTCTATCAATCTTTAAACAATGCTTAAGTTTTCTTTGATATAAAAATTATAGAAATCTCATTTAATATATGTAAGTATACATGCTGAATTAAGAAATATAATGATAAAGTAGAGTATTGATCCCATAAGGAAGAATATTTACTTATAAATACTAGCGTTGTGTATTACAATTACAAAAATTATCCTACTTAATAAAAAAAGTTTTGGTGGAGATTCAATCACTTAATTTAAAATCAATACTAAATTAAATAAAATATTATTTTGATAAAAAAAATTGGATTGATGGAATGAAAATATAATATATTACCTAATGATTCTTTTTATATTCATGCTATTTGAGTGTGAAGAGATAAAGGACAAATAAAATCTTCTAACCTTAATATAACTTTAAACTCTCATATTCTGCCACTATATAAAAATCTTAGAAGAGTAAGTAAAGCATATACTGTTAAAACCCCTTCATTATAATTCATCTCTATAAATTTAATATATGTCAAGCACTATGCCTATACTTGTATCATACCAATCCAATATATTTGGTTGTTTTTACTTTCCTATTCTTAGGTTCCATATTACACCTAATATTAACTACCCTTATGACCGCTATATGCATTAAATGAAGACCTAGTACATTAAAAATATCATTAATTATTAATTAAGGCAATTCTTTAGTACTCCACATTTCATTTTCACCATTAATCTGAAACTAGAGAATTTAGCCATACATAATGATCAAGTGAAACAAACTCATTTTCATTAATTACACAAAAGAAAGAAAGTACATAAGAAATGATATAATTAGATGGGTTTAATGATCTCCTCTACACTCCTTGAACATACATAATTGTTTCAATAAATATTGACCAAACACTTTTATGAAGTGGATATAGTGCTCCATGAATTCTCTTAGTTATCACTCCCAAGAAAATTGCAGATAAGCACGATGAAGATTGAAATTTACTAAGTGATTGAACTCCCTTACTAACATTACAGATGGCCTATTTATAAAAAAATAAAAAATAGACTCTAGTGCCACCGCATTATAAACACTTACACCACATTGCATATAAAATGAACTAATATCGCAATGCTGAAAAATTTCCTTCTCTACGGCACTGCTAACATAGACCCACTATTTAGTGCATTAACATGTTGCTTCACTAGTAGATCATTTCATGGTTGGTTACAGTTGTGACGTTGTTGGCAGTTGAGCGCTACGACATCCTGATGGCACTCCCCAGACTTGGCGGCACTAGAATTTACACAGTGATGCTATGCAGATAGAGACTAGGATTTGCAACGTTGACTCCTTCGATGCCACGACACTATCAAACAGAGACTAGGTGTCACCTTCTCCATAATTGGCACTTTGATAGTGTCAATGATGGTGTCGCGACAGCATAGTGTCCAATTGCGCCGTGCTTTATGATACATGTAATTTCATTCCTTTTTGATATTTTTTGCACAACATAATTAAAACAACATGATTTCACTGGCAATTTAACATATACAATATAACATTATTTATAATTATCAAGGATCCACTTGTAGAATTTTTAATCAAGTGTATTAAATTTTAATTGATTTGCATTGCAAAGCATGTTAAATTATTTAAGATATAAATGTATGATTGAACATGTGATTGATTGATAAGTTAATGATCAGTACTAGTTTAGAAAAATTTTAATGGATTTAAGTTGATTTATTGGTTTTCATTCGTATGGATTTATTTTACTGAAATT
>NW_021559489.1:0-227 GCF_001605985.2 Dendrobium catenatum
TTCGCTTTTCAAACTCATCTCGTGCGGTCGACTCGACCCGACACTAATATTAGGGTCAACAAATGCCCCCCAACAAATATGGTGCGTGCCTAAAGCGGACCATGTTTATTGTACACAGTTGACATTGCGGATCTCCATGAACTTTCTTCCCCTTCTTTTTCTTTGGATGTCAACGCAAGATAGGAGCGTACTATATAAAGTATTTTTATGCTCCATTCCTCCTATCA
>NW_021559490.1:0-253 GCF_001605985.2 Dendrobium catenatum
TTTTGAAGAGAGAGAAGAAGCCCAGGAGAGAGAAAAACGAAGGAAAAAGTGGAAAAGTTGATTTTTGGGCGACGCCGAGCCGTTTTTGTCCGTTGAGACAGTTCCAGGAATTGGTGTGCGCAAGGTAAGGCACATTCCGCCTTTCTCAATTTTCAGAACCGTCGTGTTTGGAGGTATTTTCTGTCCGGAATTGATTTTTATTCGTGATTTTCGCCTGTATTTTCTGATTGGTTCAGTTTTTACCTCGTAACTT
>NW_021559491.1:0-319 GCF_001605985.2 Dendrobium catenatum
GGTCGGGTCCGGGTTGGGGTTGAAATGTCCGACCCGTTTGCAAAAACGGGTTGGGTTCGGGTTGACCCATTTAGATTCGGGTCAACTCGGGTTCGACCCGAATTGACTCTTAAAAATAAGTCGATTCAATAAGAACAGTGGGAGACTGTAGTCTCCAAAAAAAGAGTGAAGATGTTGAAACAGCTTGAGGGTATTTCGGGTGTGAAGTGGAAGTCACCCACTGAGCCGATGATAGATCCCAAATCACTACCTGCGATGCGAGCATCCACTTCGAAGCAACTCAACCAAGTTGGCACCTCAAAGTCTGGAAAAGTTAAAT
>NW_021559492.1:0-239 GCF_001605985.2 Dendrobium catenatum
GAAGTCTTCAACAGTCTGGAGTATAATTTTCTTGAAATATTAGTACACACAAACAACAAAAGCAATATTTCTAATATATATTCGGAGAAATAATAATCAAAATAATAATATTCGGAATCATCAAAAACACATATGATATGAAAATTATAGTTATGTAAAATAAGTTACAACAATCTCCCTTTTTTGATGATGATAAAATAATTATTGTTTGAGTTAACATTTAAAAAAAAATTTCTCCT
>NW_021559493.1:0-271 GCF_001605985.2 Dendrobium catenatum
GAGCTCTTGTAAAAATTTATCATATTTTTAATGACAGTGGCAATGTTTTCATAGTTTTCTCCAATTTTATCAAAGCTTACTATAAAAAAGAAATCCCCAAGCTTTTCAAGTTAATGATTTATAAATTAAGCTAACTATGAAGAATGAGATTTGCTTCATTTGTAGGAGCAGTGACGAAGGGTTAGCTTGCATGGCTGCAGTTTAGAAGGGTTTGATTTCATCATTTTGTTACAGGGGAGGTTTTTTCAGCTTTTTCTTCTTGCTACTCAGC
>NW_021559494.1:0-2431 GCF_001605985.2 Dendrobium catenatum
GAAATTCTCATATGAAGCCTTGATAAAACAAAAAAA
Source organism: Dendrobium catenatum (assembly GCF_001605985.2). Taxonomy (NCBI): domain Eukaryota; kingdom Viridiplantae; phylum Streptophyta; class Magnoliopsida; order Asparagales; family Orchidaceae; genus Dendrobium; species Dendrobium catenatum. Next base: position 37 of record NW_021559494.1, read on the forward strand.
ATTTTAGAAAAATTAAAATTCAAAAATATTCATTTTTTTATTTTATTTTTGAGGGTCTTGATCATCACTATCTTTTCCTTGGTTTCAAATTCTAGTCACATCGTCCTGGCCAATACATGTATCGTCCTGGACGATTATAGAAAATCTCTTCAAATTCCATATGCTGACCATTCCTGTACTTGCTGTAACTCATCGTCCTGGATGATACGATATCGTCCTGGATGATCTGATCGAACTTTATTACAATCATGATGATAGTCCTAGCCGATAGAATATTTTGTCTGGCCTATGCATTTTATTTGCATCGTCCTGGCTGATACACTGGATCGTCCTGGACGATCCACGTGTCAGCACGTTTAAATCCTTAAAATCGACCCCGAAGAATCCATTATTGGACAATCGACCTGGCCGATACACTGTTCATACTAGACGATACACGTGGTAGAGATTTAAAATGTTTTAACTTCGGCCGGTACGATCAATTATTATGCATTGTCCTAGACGATACACCTAATTGTCCCCGGACGATCGGACCTCCTTTTTGACCAATCGGCATGTACGCAATTATTGAGCCATATCGGCCTGGACGATTCTGCGATCAGCCTAGACGATATTGCTGTTTCTTTAAATTCAGGCCGATCCAGCCATATTTTCCACCTCATCCCTTCTCCTCTTGTGTCTCCTTGCTAATCCCTTGCTATGTCTGGTGGAAACGTGTTCGACAAACTTCTAGGAGTTCTTCGAGGGCTAGGATTGACCCTCGTTTCAGGGAGGCAGAAGATGAAGCCGCCTACCATCATTACAAAGAATGTGGGATATCTGTCTCCAGAATCATCAATCCTACCCACATCTCATACCCAGTAATGAATCTTTTCGCTCACACCTCCCTTTGTTTCATTATGTCTCTTGCTTTCCCCTTTAATACCGAGTTTCTTCGAGAATTCTTTGCAGACCTTCGCATTAACCCTACCTTCACAGCCCTGACCTCCTATGTGAATTGACGCCCTGTCAAAATCACATATCAGGACTGTGTTGAACAGTTACAGCTATCCACTATCGGGGATAAGCTGCACTTAATCGCTTCAAATCCTGACCTTGACTGGTCCACGACAAATCACTTCCTTCGCCAGACCAATGAACCTTTCATGTTGGAGAGACTAGCTCTTTAGTCAAAGATGCTAGGATAATCCAACATGTCCTTCGCACCTCCATAATTCCAAAAGCCGGGGATCAAATCCACATCACCCCTCTACTTTCCCTCACTACTTTCTACATCATGGCTCGTAGAGAATTTAATACTGCAGACTTAATTTTTTGATACATTGATCACTTAACCCTAATCTGTGATCCAGGTCATAAGAGGAAACCCAATCTATCCTTAGGACACATCATAGCCTATGTCCTTGGATCCAAATACCAACTTCAGTATCGTATTCCTCCTAACCTCCTAACTCCCTTCTACTCAAACAGTTCCTTTAGTACCCTTCACAGTAATCGTCTCCACCTTTGAGATGAGGAATTGGGGGGCTGAGGAGGAGGGGGCTCCCGCTCAAACTCCCGTTCCTGATCCTGTTCCTCTCCACCAGCACTCTCCGTTTGATCAGTTGATAGAGAGGTTTGATCGATGGGAGAGCCGCTTTGACGCTTACGTTGCTGCACAGGAGCAGCAACACTCTGAGGACATTGCTCGCTACGAGTAGCACCGCACAAAGGATTTAGCCCAATTTGACAGCTACATCACTCACCAGCAGCAATAGCATGACCAGGACATCGCCTGGTTCAATGCTCAGTTCACCACGCTTGCCAGCTACTTTCAGCAGCCACCTCCACCACCTCCATCTGATGATCAGGGTCCCTCGTTTTTCTAGTATGTGTTTTCTGTTTTATGTAGTTTGTCTTGTGGTATATTTTAGTTTCTGTTGTGTTGTTTACTTTTTCTTTTGTGTGTCTAGGATCCTCTTTTTGTGATGACAAAAGAGGGAGTAGGATGTGGTAGGAAAAAAGGTATGTTCTTGTAACTTTGAATTTCTAGTGAACTATTTTTTTTTTCTCTGAGTTTTTTCTACTTATGTTTGTCATCATAAAAAAGGGGGAGATTGTTGCAAATCTATTTTTTTGACTTATATTTTGATGATTGGCAAAGACTGTTGATTCTCTTGGACTGCTTGTTGCTTCTAACTTTTCAGGAATCAATGATCGGACGAACAGATGAAGCCAGTTCAAGATTACGTAGGTTTAGGGTTGAGTCAGTCTGTTCTTTATTTTTTCTCTTCTTGAGTCTATTTGTCAGGGTCAAAGAGACTGATGCTAAGTAACCCTACACACACAAACACACACTTGAGAGAATTAGAAATTATGTTTTTTCTCATATCGGCCAGGACGATATTTACATCGT
>NW_021559495.1:0-516 GCF_001605985.2 Dendrobium catenatum
AATGGCAAAATTGTTGTGGCCTTTGCTGGTCCTTCTTTTGGTACCAATGCTATTACTGTAGAAATTGATAGCTTAAATTTTGGTGTTAAACTTTGTTTGTCCCTTGGTTATATCAATATTTGGGTGGCTGATGCTTTAGCTAAGATGGGTTGTAACTTAGATTGTTTTTACCATTTTAATGATGCTTCTATTCCCAGGAACATTAAAGGGCTGATTAATTTGGATCGCATGGGATTGCCTTACATGAGAAGCAGCTGATCTGTGCTGCTGTTCTATTTTGTGGTTGTGGTCTGTTTTATGTTTCTTTTCTGTTCTGTTTTTTGTTTCGGTTCCCAGGCTATTGCTGGTCCTTTTTCCTCTTTTCAGTTCGTCCTTATGCAGAATTCTGGGAGTTTGTTTTCTTTGCTGGATTGGCTGGTCACTGGCTGTTTTTTTCCTGGATATTGTGAATCTGGGGGTCGCTTAGACTTGGTTTATTATTCCCTTAGGCCTGGTTGGGAGCTGGACCTGTTTTTG
>NW_021559496.1:0-210 GCF_001605985.2 Dendrobium catenatum
GATAAAAATTTGGCGAAGAGCGGAGGTCTGACAACGAGTAGAAGTCCGACGTTAGTTGGTGGCCGAGGAAAACTCTGACGTTAGATGGTATTCGGGGAGAATTCCGGTGTCACTTGGAGTTTGGGTGAAACTCCAGCTTTGCTTGGAGGTCGTGTGGAATTCCGGCGTCACTTGAACAGAATTCTGGCGGCGGTGGTCCAGGAGGAGTTC
>NW_021559497.1:0-241 GCF_001605985.2 Dendrobium catenatum
AGCGCAAGGAAATTTTCATCCGGATTATAATCATCCTGAGATTTTCTCCCCACAACCCAACCCACCCAGAAATCCCGCCTCCCACCCTGTTCTGCGGCTGACTCCATTGGCCGCCAGTCTCATGGGCCGTCCAGGCCTTTGGCGTGATTTTGCACTCGTCCCAGCAGCCTTGTGATCTCCCCATGCAGCCACCCTCTACCGCCTCCCCAAACTCACGGCTAACAGCCAAGCCGTGAGCCCC
>NW_021559498.1:0-203 GCF_001605985.2 Dendrobium catenatum
TAAAAATTTTAGCATCAAAAGCGGTTCATTCGAAGGCCCATAAGTTTTCCTTCCGGATATTTTCTTCTTCTTCGGGCGTGAAATCATTTTCAATTTTAAATATTTGACGGATTTCCTCTGGTCTTTTCCATCGGATTATATTTGCGACTTTCTGGCAAATCAAATCTACCAAGTCTTTCACTCCCAAATAATTTGATGCCTAT
>NW_021559499.1:0-1031 GCF_001605985.2 Dendrobium catenatum
AACTGGTTTGATGAATGATACCGTGGGTTGCTAGGAATGATTTGAACTGAGTACTGTTGAATTCGCCACCGCCGTCGGATCTGAAGACCTTAGGTGTGGCATTGAATATGTTTTTAACGAGAGAGCATAAATGACTAAATTTTGAAAATGTTTCATTTTTTGAATGCATAAGATAAAGCCATGTAAATTTTGAGAAGTCTTCAATGAAAATAACGTAGTAATTAAAACCATTTAAAGATTGTATAGGGGCCGGTCCCCAAACATTTGAGTGAATCATCTGAAAAGCATGCGAAGATTCAGTGGTTCTTTTATTAAATGGAAGTTTATGGCATTTAGCCACACTACAAGAATTACAATGAAAAGGCGTAGTATCAATTTCAAAAAATGGTAGCAGGTGACGAAGCCTGGTGAGGACCCTCGCAGTGTAACGTCAGAGGAGGCTACGTCACTGGATGTAAAAAAGTTCATTGTCACACCCAAGATCTAAATGAAGAATTATTTCTGATTCTATTGATTCATAGTCAATAAATAGATAACCTAAACACTGTGAGGGTGACCTGAGTCTCTCGTGCAGAGACCATGTAGCCTGTGAGTGCTGCCGAGTTCAAGAAGAGCCGGTAGGATGAGCCGTGGGTGATGTTCCGCTATAGCAGAAGAGTCCGTTACGCATTTGACCAAGAAGAAGAGGGCGGTGATCCTGTCCATCCTTAATGACAAATCCATTAGCGTCGAAGGAAATAGAGACATTGTTATCCTTGGTTAATGTAGAAATTGAAATGAGATTATGAGCCAAGTCCGGAAGAGGAAGAAGCCCTTGGCCAGAGTACTGAATAGGAAGAGATGCTCCGTTCGCTGTGGAGATAGTGTCCGGACCTTTGTAGATATATCTGTTTTGAAGATTACTAAAATCGGAGGTCAGATGGCTGGATGCACCGGAGTCAAGAATCCAGTCCTTAGTAGAAGTCGGAGCTTGATGGGAAAGAAGAGCTCGCGAATTGGGAGATGTAGGTGCGTATTTGGGATTGTTTCTG
>NW_021559500.1:0-276 GCF_001605985.2 Dendrobium catenatum
CATCACAACTGGTAGAGAGAATCATAAAAGAAGTACACTAATCACTCAAAGGGACTCTGATCTGGAGGAGGTGGTGGGTTGAATATATTAAAATAGCTATTCATCATAGCTATATTTGTGTTGACTGATTCAATTTGACCTCTAACACAACCCATATCCTATTGATATTGATAGTCCTGCTACTGAAGATGAGTTTCAATCTGATCAAATGTTGATTATCGTACAGACTTTTGACCAAATGATCGTACAGACAAATAAGTGTTCGTCATGGATGAT
>NW_021559501.1:0-211 GCF_001605985.2 Dendrobium catenatum
ACCTGTTTGGAATGACTTGTTTTTTATAAAATGTGTTGTAAAGCTGCTGTCGTGAAATCAAAATAGTTATTCTGGTTATAAATGCAAAATTACATCACATAAATTTTTGAAAATCATAAAGTATTTGGCAAATGAAATCAGGAAATTATGATTGTTATAAAGCTGCCTCAAATAGATAATATATGACTTTGTTAAGCTCACTTCGACTCTC
>NW_021559502.1:0-249 GCF_001605985.2 Dendrobium catenatum
CGTGGGTTCGGCTATATGAATCCTTTTTCTCCATTGTGTCTTGTTAAGAGTCAATTTCTCATTTAGATCTATAAAGAAATATCATTTCTAATATTTTCTAGCCAAGTCTTTTTAGGTCTACCTTTACCTTCTTTAACATATGTTATTCGGAAGGTGGTCATTTTATGTGACCAACTCTAAGGTGACTCTTGACCATCTAAGGTGACTCTTTCTAATCTTATGTCACTGGAGCTACTCCAATCTTTTCAT
>NW_021559503.1:0-291 GCF_001605985.2 Dendrobium catenatum
GTTCAATGCATTCAACAAAGAGAAGTTAATTGAAATGACAAACTTATATCCAAACGATTTCACTCCTTTGGATTTGATGGTTCTTGATAATCAGCTGGAAACTTATATTATGGATATGCGGTTTGATGATCAATTTTTATTGGTGAAAGATATAGGAAGTCTTGTTGAAAAAATGGTTCAGAGCAGGAAGGAAATACTATATCCTCTTGTTTTTAAACTATTGAAGCTAGCATTAGTACTACCAGTTGCAACAGCAGGAGTTGAAAGGAGTTTTTCTGCAATGGCTATTAT
>NW_021559504.1:0-253 GCF_001605985.2 Dendrobium catenatum
TATGAGATCATCCTTAGGGGTTGTATGTAAATACGCCGTAGGGATATTTGTGCTCACATTTACATTCATTAATCACTTTGATATTGTTGCACGAGATCCTCTTCTCAGTTCCCTTCAGGAGTTGACTTTCCCCAGTTTCACTTGTCCCCTTCAAGTGTGGTCTGGGATACCAAAACTACTAGCTCGAGTTTCTGTGGAATGTGATACTGGGTCCACCCTTGGTCTATATTTGTCAAGTATAGTGATGTTGATC
>NW_021559505.1:0-324 GCF_001605985.2 Dendrobium catenatum
TCCATGTCCATATGAATCAATAATCAATAGTATCAATACTCAATGATCAATCAATGAAATCAATGAATTCGTACGATAATAAAATCAATAGTATCAATGCTCAATGATCAATCAATGAAATCAATGAATCCGTCAAGATCAATAAATCAATCAGAAATCAATAAATTGATGCATATCAGGAAATCCGTACGATGCAACAATGAATCCGTCAAGATCAATAAATCAATCAGAAATCAATAAATTGATGCATATCAGGAAATCCGTACGATGCAATATCGTATACATGTAAATCCATACAATGATCTTACTCGACAAGCACAAACA
>NW_021559506.1:0-242 GCF_001605985.2 Dendrobium catenatum
TACTTTATTACAATTCTTACATATTAATATATTTTGTTGCAAAAATCATATTTCAACCACACAAATTTTTAGAAATCACTAAAAAAATAATCATAAAATGAAAGCATGGTTACAATCATAAAAGCAAATCAATTAGAAAGCTATCCCAAACAAACCTTAAAACTAGTGTGTCATGTTAAAACTACATTTGAATTTTTTTAATTGAGATTTTTAAAATAATAATCAACAACAACAACAACAAC
>NW_021559507.1:0-1552 GCF_001605985.2 Dendrobium catenatum
AGAATCTACATCAAGCAATTTTTTTTTTGTGTTAGAAATGGAGTTCGGCTGGAGTTGAGTTATTGTTTGATATGATTATTATTGTATTTTGAAGTTAAAAATGAGGAGTTCGGTTGGAGATGCCCTAACTTTGCTTTCTCAAATTTTACAACAACTTCAATATCAGTAATATTTTTAGTGCTTAACATCTAGAACAAATGTAAAGGCCATGCATTTATTGTTAAGCAATAAAAAATGAATGAAATGTGTCTCATGCCTCTTAATGTAGTCAAATTAATGACCAAATGAATTCAAAGTAGTAAGAAAACTTATGGACAAGATATTATATATGTGACATATTAAGCTTATGGACATTAAACCCATTGGCTAAGGTGAAGTGGACAGACTTAGCTTGAATTAGTTTGATTTGGATTGAACTATTTAATTTGCTCTAATTTGCAATCTGAATTAACTACGTGTATGCTGCACAAATACGCACATAAAGGTTTTTTGTTGTTGGAGGGATATGATGCATGATAGGTGTTTTTTTTTACTTGTGTTATAGGTTTCTGATTAATTTCCAGCAGATATTTCGTCGGAAAGGTCGACATGAAGAATTTATAATAGGCATACCCACAAAATTTTATACATAGAAGATTATCTTGATTGAGAGCCTTCCTTTGATACTATCTTTGATTACATGAAGATTCTACAATACAAATAAGTAAAATATGTAGCATGTAAGTTAAAAAGTGAGGAAGGCGGATGCAACTCTTATAATCTTGCTAGTGAGACGCTAAATGGTCTATACCAAGCTAGTTTAGAATGAACCAATTTCTATGCGAGCATCTCCTACCCAATGATTTTAAACATATGTTATATGTAAAAGCATCATTAATCTTAAGATAATTTGATTAACTTAGCACTTGAAATAATCAGAGGAAATCTTGTAATCAATTGGTTGCTTGATACATTGGGCGTTTCAAGGAAGCGATTCAAGAAAAAAATGGAGATGCATTCAATATAATCCCAGTCATAAAAAGTAAATTTTGCAATGTCAAAGTAAAATTATTTAGAAATTCTTGGGGATCGTTGTACCTAACAAATCTATGTTATCTATCTAAGACAGTCCATACTCCAAGCCCACTACTATATATGAAATGCATTCGTTATTTTTGAATTAGTCACCAATCTAATAACAACCCAACCAATAAAATGGTGCACATTCTTAACAGCGAAAAGGAAGAATGCTAGCTAGTTATTGACAACATTGAAGAAGCGAAGTTTAAGAGGTGATCGACGATGATGGTGAAGTTGTTGTATGCTCTATAAAAAACTCCTAATTGCCCCTCAATAATCGTTAGTGTTACAAAGGCTTGATTTTTTTAAATCAAATGCACTATTAATTATAAGATCTATGAGTTGCTGATTCGTGGAAGATGAACAAAAATTATCAATCACATCATGTGGTTTAGGAGCTACTCTTTATGTATAAAAAATATTTGCAATTGTACAAAATCATGCGAAAATAATGATGCATTATAGCTTTATGATTTCATTCAAGATTTGATAG
>NW_021559508.1:0-303 GCF_001605985.2 Dendrobium catenatum
GAGCAACATGTCCAAATAACCCAGGATCATCGAGGTAAAAAACATATTAAATTAATATTTACTTCACTACAATATGTTATAATGTTCGTTTCGAGATTGACTAAAATAATTAATTTTTTCTTAATGATTAGAAGATATCATCGGTAGATCGAGGGATGCAATCTGAAAGCTACGACTAAGGATTGGGATCCGCATCATGTAGAGAATCAAAAGTCGGAGGCACCTACGTTTTATGTATCAAAATAATTGTAATAACTTTGATGTCTGCTAAAAATTTCTTTAGTGCAATGAATCTTTCACGAG
>NW_021559509.1:0-307 GCF_001605985.2 Dendrobium catenatum
GACTGCGGGATCAGATCCAGGAGTCCCGCCGTTCGTCCGGCCAGATCATGACCGTCCTTCTCATACCGCGCGAGATCGACGGTCATGATCTCTGCTGACTCATTTAAGTAACCGCGCGGGGCCCGCGGTGTTGATTGCGGCATGATTGCCGCAATCATTGGCTGGCGGCGCAATGATTGCGCCGCCGCCAATGATTGGCCGCGGTTCCGCGGTCCAGTAAGGACCCGCCACGTGTCCCGCCGCCGGTTTTAGTATTAAAAAATTGTTTTAAATTATATTTTAATTGTATTTTAACCCAGAAAACTTC
>NW_021559510.1:0-284 GCF_001605985.2 Dendrobium catenatum
ACAAAGAGTAGTAATTACTTAATACTTATTGCCTCCATGCAAAGAGCAAAGCTTCAAACATGGATTCATTATTCTGTGCGAAGGGCGTCCGGAAACTAATAAAAATGCGTCATGTCACCCCGTTGCTGGGTACCCAGTTCGGTACCCGCACTCGATACCGCTGGGTTCCCAGTGCTTAACCGGACAGTTCTCCCGTCTGGTGTCCGTACATACTAAAAGCTCTCAAACATGTAGAAAAAACTTTTTCTTTTTCTAATGGCAGTGCTGGTTACATTTTCTTTGGA
>NW_021559511.1:0-1198 GCF_001605985.2 Dendrobium catenatum
TATTGACTTGATATTTTTAGCATAGACTGAACTTGATGATTATTATAATTTGGGACTTGAAATTGCTCAACTTGAAAGGAAGATCATGTCTGAAACCACCAGGCCTGAAAGGATTTTGTATTATTTAGTTCCAGCTAGGCTGGTATGTATCTGGTAACGTCTTTATACTCTCAAGTTCAATTGATTTTTATCCTAGAATTAGTCAACTTCTGTGGTGGACTGCTGTTTATGTTGATGTTTATTTTCGCAATCAAGCATGAACCAACCTTGATCGAACATCGTGGAACGAAAATTGACCCAAAATTTGATTAAATTAAATTAAAGCCAATCGAGCCCCGTCAAAGCAAATTCGATGCAATTCGATGCCGATTCAAGTTTAATGTCGTAAAATTAACTTGATCGCACCCAATTAGACTCAAACCGACCTAAATCGGTTTGAGTCGAATCCGATTTGGGCTCAATTTCAGCACTAATTGATGAAATCATGACTAATTTGACTTCCCAAATCAGATTTGCCAACCAACGGCTCAGATTTCATGTAAAATCCTCCTCAAATCCTTCGTTTTTCTCGGAAGGAAGCCGATTGGGCTGATTGAGCGGCGGGGCCAACTATCCTCCTGCTCTCCAAGAGCATGCAAGGGAAATGGAAACTCTCCTGTTTTGTTTGCCCGTCTGTTGACCTCTGTTATACATAAAAAATATATACCTGTACGAGAATCCCGCAAATCCGGCCGAGATTTTGCCAACCTCGGATCGTCGAACCTGCAAATTCCGCTGCAACCATGATCACTTCCCGGATTTCCCGCACTGTAGCTCGAAGATCACGCCGAATCATCGTTAAATGCATGAACAAATGAAGCATTCAAGTTCGGTTCTTTCCCACACACAAGCTTCTTCTCTTCGTCTTTCCCCGCACACAAAGCCAATATCCCGAACTCCCTTCCTTCAACCTCCACACCAGCAACCGACTCCGGTGCCTACATCCATCAAGCCCTATTTCGACCCCATCCTAATGCCTAACTTGGTTTCTCCCACTAATCCAGTTGCAAACCTGCTCATATTTCACATCCAGAACTTGACCTTGCTTGCGTTTGTAACGTTGATCTACACCCGACTCCCTCTGAAGTCGGTCGGATCTCTACCCCACGGCTAGATCCCGATTTCCGCAGAATTGTGCTAAAGCCTTGGCCGACCATCC
>NW_021559512.1:0-259 GCF_001605985.2 Dendrobium catenatum
TCGGCCGAACCGGACGGTTTGGCTGCCCGATTCGCTTTCGGGCCCGAATTTCGTTCCGAAAAGTCCAAAATCCGACAATTTTGGGGTCCCCGGACACGTTTTTCGATGTTCAGGACTCGATTTTGATACTTTTGAAACTCAATGGGACCTCTATGATGCAGTTCAAGCAAGATGTTAATTTCGGAACGCAATTTTCGGCGTTCTGGCTGATACAAATTTTCGAAACACATATTTTCAGACTCCTAATACTTTGACGTCT
>NW_021559513.1:0-282 GCF_001605985.2 Dendrobium catenatum
CTGGTGATTGAATAACCTTCCATAATAGTACGATTAACCATGGATCGAAATTCAAAAGTTTTAAAAACTTATTTTATGAAAGCTTGCTTTGTTACCACTTGAAAGTTTGTTAGGGATGTTAAGCCCTATGAACTGGCCCAAGCTAACCAAGAGGGGAGGGTGAATTGATAAAAAAAAAACTTTAAACAGAGAAATAAAATCACAAACCAAATAAATCACCACAAAGAAAACCAAAGTGCGGAAATTAAATGCGGAAGTGATAATAAGAAAAGAACACACCAG
>NW_021559514.1:0-298 GCF_001605985.2 Dendrobium catenatum
TTTTTTTTTTCAATTTAAAGTGGGCATGTGTTTTCTTATTGCTATTAATTTCTCATCTATGTAAGCTACATGGCTAAATAAAATAGTTAAAAAAACTTCAAAATAATTGAATATTTGCAATATGGCATAAACCTTATATGTTGAATCCATCCAAAATATTGAAGAGAGCTTTTAGGTTATAAGTTGGGTAGCAAACCATTTTTTACTTTCCATTTAATTCAATGAAAAAATAAAAATAAAAAAAAACTCTAACCTTATGATAAGTCAAATGATTTAGACTTCGTTTGTAATTGCTTTC
>NW_021559515.1:0-243 GCF_001605985.2 Dendrobium catenatum
ACCGACATACGTCAGTTGGTTACGTCCTGAAGAATTTTGTGAACCAACTTATGTAATAACCGTTTCGTACCGGACGAACTTGGTTCGTACGGGATGATTAGCGTGTACGAAAATATTTCGTACCAATATACATAAGGTCGTTTCTAACCATTTAAGTAAAATCGTCCAGAACTATGGGTCTCCGAAAGGATTCTGCTCGTGTGGTTTGAATGCAAAGAGTACGATCACACTATCCTGTAGGAC
>NW_021559516.1:0-260 GCF_001605985.2 Dendrobium catenatum
GTTGATGCTTCTCTTCATAAGGATTACACGGCTATAATTGGAGGTGTAATTAGAGATAGTAAAGGCAAATTTTGTTTGCTTTTGGTTTCAAAAGAATTCATTGGGATATCATGGCTTTGGAGATGAAAGCCTTTATTGCTTTGAAGGAGGTAGTCCAAGAATGGATGTATGAAGCTAAAGGAATCATCATTGAGGGGGATAATTTCCATGATATTAAGCACATCCAAGACGTCATTAAAGAGGGGAAAGCTAAAGGTAAC
>NW_021559517.1:0-246 GCF_001605985.2 Dendrobium catenatum
ACAAATGAACACTTTGAGGAGCATAAATGTGTTAGCCTGAGTAGGGCTGGTTCTATTGTTAAGGTTTGAGTGATTTAAAATTTTAATTTAAAATTATAAGTTTGTGTTATGTACATGAAAATAAAAAAATTTTAATTTAAAATTATAAGTTTGTGTTTTGTACATGAAAAGAAAAAAATTACATTTATACAAATTTTTTTCATCTTAATATATATAAGGGTAGTATGGTAATTTGTTTGTATACAG
>NW_021559518.1:0-207 GCF_001605985.2 Dendrobium catenatum
AGTTCAACATGAGTGGTTTTCAAGGTTTCATGTTCTTCATTTAATTCAATATGCTTCTTATTTAATGCATCATACTCATCAAAAAGTAACATATGATCTTTATCTAAATCAGAATTTTCTTTAACTAAGTTAGCATGCTCAATTTGTAAAGAATTAAATTCAATGTTAAGTTTAGCATGCATCTTTTTTAATTTCCTATACGAGTCA
>NW_021559519.1:0-309 GCF_001605985.2 Dendrobium catenatum
ACGATTTTATACAGAGAGTTTCATCCAGAGATGAAGGTTAATTTCCTCGTGTATGATTTTATATAAAGAGTTTCGTCCAGAGACGAACCATGCATTTCGTCTGGACGAACAGTGCAAAGTGAGAATCCCAAGACGTTCATCGCGGGATGAATGTTAAATTCATTCTGGACGATTAGGACTTAGAAAAATTTTTTCCCTGCCTGTTCGATCCATTGCTCTTCCAAGGGCTTAATTGACATGATCGTCCCGGTCGAACTAGGTTCGTCCCGTACAATCAGTTCACAAAAATTGTTCCCCCAAGTGTGTGTG
>NW_021559520.1:0-333 GCF_001605985.2 Dendrobium catenatum
GGCCCTACTAGAGAAGGTTTGGGAGGAGATTACTATGAATTTCATTGACGGGATCCCAAAATCAGAAGGCTACACAGTTATACTTGTAGTGGTCGACAGGCTGAGCAAATATGCTCATTTGATTCCCTTGAGACACCCGTACACAGCGGTGTTTGTAGCAGCAGCATTTGTGAGGGAGATAGTCCGCCTGCATGGAGTACCAGAGTCCATTATTTCTGATAGGGACAAGGTGTTCCTGAGCCAATTTTGGAGGGAGCTATTTAGGATGCAGGGAACAGTATTGAAGAGGAGCACATCCTACCATCCACAGATTGATGGGCAGACGGAGGTGGT
>NW_021559521.1:0-234 GCF_001605985.2 Dendrobium catenatum
CTTCTTCCTTCTAGATTCTTGTGAGAAGATCTGTCAAAGAGGTCCGGTTCTCTACCAACACTTGGAGAGTGTGAACAGCCGAAGGGTTCTCTGCCCACGCTAGGAGAGTGTGAAAGGACGGAAGGGTTCTCTGCCCACACTAGGAGAGTGTGAAAGGACGAAAGGGTTCTCTGCCCACACTAGGAGAGTGTGAAAGAACGTACGGTTCTCTGCCAACACTGGGGATAGTGTGAA
>NW_021559522.1:0-223 GCF_001605985.2 Dendrobium catenatum
GACAAATTTCAAATGTCATTTCAAATCTTTTGAACCTATTTCCAACCCTTGGGTCAACCTGGTTGACCAAGTCAACTGGTTTGACCCAAGAGGCCCTTTAAGGGTCCAAACTTGTGTTTTGACCCAAATGACCTCTCTAAGTCATCCAACCACTTTCATTAACCTTAAAATATCATTTCAAACCTGTTGAGCCTAAACCCAGACCCTGGGTCAACCTGGTTGA
>NW_021559523.1:0-721 GCF_001605985.2 Dendrobium catenatum
TTAAATACTATTTAAGTTTACATTGATAATAAGAATGATAGAAGCCTTACAAAATAGGTGATGAGGACATCAGTAGAAGATTCCAGCACGTCTATCACAGGAGACATCGCAGATTGACGACCACGATCAAGATCATCTATTTATGAGTTATCTTATGTTATTGTATTAGTATTGTTATCATTATTTATTTTAGTTTGACCTTTGTACCCCTATGAGGGAATTTAGTGAGTTGTAGCCCGGAGGGCATATTTGTCATTGAGTTTTCTTCTTTGTGGAGGCATATATATAGAGACCCTAGACTTTGTATTGGAAGTTTGATGATTGCTTCATAAAATTTCTGATTTTCTTCTCTCGAGCTTGTGAGTTCTTGAGCGGCGAAGTCCCAAGGTGTGGGCAAAGCAATACCCACCAGTCGCGGAGGTGCTCCGGGCTCGTGGTCCGACTTTACCCTTGCTTCAGATCGCCGGCCATCCCCTACCCTTTGTGCCAAGCAGCCGGCTGTCCCCTCCCCGTACTACAAACTCCGGCCACCAGCCAATCTTCCCCTCACCCATCGGCTCCTCTCCCTACTCCCACCATAGTGTCGGCCCAGCCCTCCAAAATCCGGCCCCTCCACCCTCCCCGAACCCTAGCCACCGCCCCTTCTTTCGGACCTTCTTGATGATGATTTTAATCATCATATTTCTTGCCTAAAATAACCAAATTGATTTGGGAAAGATTT
>NW_021559524.1:0-372 GCF_001605985.2 Dendrobium catenatum
AAGAGGGGGGAGGCTACTTAGTAGAGTTGCACCGCCTAGAAGGGGTCAAATTGGAGGAAAGAAATGTTCCCGCTACAATACAGCTGCTCATACACCAGTTCAGCGAGGTCTTTTAACCGCCCCAGGGTTTACCTCCTCAGAGAGAATTGGAGCATGCCATTACTTTGAAAGAAGGTGAGACTCCGATCAGTGTCCGTCGTTACCGCTACCCTCAGATTCAAAAAGATGAGATTGAAAAGCTGATCCTGGAAATGCTGTAGGCGGAGATTATCAGACCCAACAACAGCCCATTTTCTAGTCCAGTCCTCCTGGTCAAGAAGAAGGATGGGAGTTGGAGATTTTGTGTGGATTACAAGGCTCTAAATAAAGGCA
>NW_021559525.1:0-266 GCF_001605985.2 Dendrobium catenatum
AGAACCTACCATTTGGTCCTTCAATCCAAACTCCCAAAGGGAGTTGTTTATCAAGCTGCATCCCCACACATACTCTGGAAAACTCCCTTTTGCTCCATTGAAACATGTTTCCATCAATAAGAAGAGGAAGGCCAATATGGGAAGCTATTCTTGCAACATTTATTTCATCCCAACAAAAGAGGGGAAATTAGGCATTCTTACCCAAATCGGAGAGCATAATCCTTTCAATGAAGAAGGAGAAAAATCCAAACTCCATTTATCCATGC
>NW_021559526.1:0-371 GCF_001605985.2 Dendrobium catenatum
CGTGCCTGATCAAGCTAATTTTGTGATGATGTATCAACCTCCATAATTCAAGTTTACCTTCAACTCCTCTATAGTCTTATCAACAAGAAGAATATCATCAGCAAAAAAACATAAGCTAAGGTACAACCTCTTGCAAATGTCTAGTGAGAACATCCATGACAAAAGCAAAAAGATATGGGCTTATGGCCAATCCTTGATGTAATCCAAGTGAAATAGGAAAATACTTTGTCAAACCACCTTGTGTTTGAACACAAGTAATAGCTCCTACATACATATCCTTAATGACTTGAATATAAGAATTATTAACCCTTTTCTTTTCTAGAACTCTCCATATCACTTCTCTTGAAACTTTATCACATGCTTTCTCTAAA
>NW_021559527.1:0-223 GCF_001605985.2 Dendrobium catenatum
AGGGGCCGGCGGCAAGAGCAAAGGGTGGGGAAATTTATAAGAATTTTGTAGTGAAAAATAAAAAAGATTATTCCAAGAAATAAAAGAAAAAGATAATTTGAGAACTCACTAAGAGATCTCAATGGGAGCACTCACCAAGAGAACTCCATGCACTCACAAAGAGAACAAAGTGTGGAAAAATTTCAATCATTCAATAATTCATTAGCCCTCATACAAGATACAA
>NW_021559528.1:0-347 GCF_001605985.2 Dendrobium catenatum
CATGAACCTGTCCTACAATCCGTTTGCTGATGGTAGTGTAATTAAGTTTGGAAAAGGATTTGAGGATTTGCAATTGTCTATTAGTGGACTTGAGTTCACTATTGTTCCACCCAGTGAGGTTGCTAATCAGAAACCTATCTTAAAATTCACTTTGGGATGCGGGTATCAAACAGCTCCTGTAGCCCCTAAGCCCTCAGTGTTTGATAAGATTGAGCAATCTAGTCAAGATCAGAAACTCAAGTCAGTTGTGGTAGCAAACAGTTTAGTCCCTTTCAGTACACCCAGTC
The DNA here is from genome assembly GCF_001605985.2 of Dendrobium catenatum. Taxonomy (NCBI): domain Eukaryota; kingdom Viridiplantae; phylum Streptophyta; class Magnoliopsida; order Asparagales; family Orchidaceae; genus Dendrobium; species Dendrobium catenatum. Next base: position 288 of record NW_021559528.1, read on the forward strand.
AGTTTGAGATTGGATCATCTTCAAATTTATCGACGATTATGACTAAGACTCAGAGAAGGA
>NW_021559529.1:0-215 GCF_001605985.2 Dendrobium catenatum
GCGTATTGGAGGGGAATTTCATGAAGGGGTTGAAGGCAAAGATCCGAGCGGCAGTTAAAGTTCTGATGCCTAGTGACTTGGAGGAGGCAATGAAGTTGGCACAGCTGGTAGAAAATCAGAATAACCTGAAGAAGGGAGCTAGGAGCAGCAGCTCAGGAGGCTCTTACAAGACTACGGCCACTCTTTTAGCACAAAAGGGGCCTGCATCAGTCAAC
>NW_021559530.1:0-403 GCF_001605985.2 Dendrobium catenatum
CCAAACCCAACCCTTTTTTTACCAACGAGTCAATTTTTTTTATCCGAAATTGAGCCGTAAGTCAGTGTTGACTCTCCGTTCGAGCGCTTATGTAGCTTGGGCGTCAGCGGCAATGTCGTCGTTACTTCCGTTCTTGTCATCGTCGTGTTATCGGACTCTCGAGACAAAATCAAATGCATGCCGGCAGCAAGATCAACAATGACAGCTCAGGTGACAGTAGCATGCTGGCAGCGACAGACGGACGCGATAGACGATGACATACATGACATGAACATGACTGACATGATCCGGGTCAAACTAATATGACAGACAATTCCCAGGTCAACCCGAGTTGTTTTAGGGTTTCCAGGTCAACCCAAAACGAGTCAAAATCTCTAACATGAACCCGACTTGGTTCGGATTT
>NW_021559531.1:0-266 GCF_001605985.2 Dendrobium catenatum
TCAAATCTTTAATACCTCGGATGCATCGAAGCTGTCCTGTAAAATCCGCTGCACTCGTATCACCTCCCCGAAATCCCGCTGAATCGGCGCCGTTTGCAGTTGTCTTCCAGAAAACCTGCAACACCAGCCCCGATCGCACTCCCATTCGCACTCCCATTCGCGCCTATAAGTACCGAGCGAACGAAGTAGAAGCTCTCGGATCCCGTCCACTTCCTCCCACGACCGAAGCTCCACTTCTCCTCCTTCCCCAAGCCGCAGCCCTCCTC
>NW_021559532.1:0-483 GCF_001605985.2 Dendrobium catenatum
ATATAATAATAATAATAATAAATATTTAGATGTTTATTTTAATAATAAATAGATTGATAAATCTGTCCATATTCGTTATAGAATGAATGAATTTAAAGATAGTCGTAATTTCATTTGTATTTGGGACATTAAGCGAATTAAATTAATAAATTGTGAACTCATTCATACATATGGTAGGCTTTGAACCTGCGACCTCATGATTTGGAGCCAGGCTCCCAACAACTAGACTAACATAAGCAGCTACATACAAGATCAAATTCATTTCACTTCTATGGATAATTTTGTGTGTCAACATTTTAGGTGATGGCCATTATTTCCTTGGCCACGGTTGCAATCAAGCTGGTGATAGATCTTGCTCATTGTTTGATGTAGATGATTTGTAGACTGGCATGGCCTTGGGGCTTCCAAATTTTATTATTAGTTTTCAATGAAAAGTTTGGATAGGTAAATTTTTTATAAGATTAGTGTAACTTAGTGTGCTAG
>NW_021559533.1:0-233 GCF_001605985.2 Dendrobium catenatum
GAAGTGATTTACAGAATTGTGGTGGTTATAACCGCCGCAATTCTGTCATAACCATCACAACGGTCCATCATTTTTTTAAGCGGTTAAAATTGCTGCTAATATCGAGTTTTGACAGCGGTTTTCAAACCACCCATAACAAATGTTGCAAAATGCCACATATTTTTTAGTAATGTCTACTGCTGAAGCTTAGTATTCAGATAAGTTTAAATGGAGTAAATATGGGCACTCATGAC
>NW_021559534.1:0-261 GCF_001605985.2 Dendrobium catenatum
GTTCAAGTCTTTGGTTCAGGATCTTCAGAAGTTCTTTAAAGTCCAATTATTAGTTCAAATTGCTTTGGGTTTATGTTCCAATTTGATTTTATTTCATTTGAACTTGGTCTTTAGGAGTCATTTGAATTTTGTTCAAGTTCAAGTCCACAGTCCATAAATCCTCTGTTCTTGTTCATTTGAGTCCCAACTTTTGTTCTTTTGAGTTCAACAGATCCAGGTATGATTCTCATTGGATGTGCAAATCAAGTCCAAGTATGGTCC
>NW_021559535.1:0-203 GCF_001605985.2 Dendrobium catenatum
TATCGCCCTGAAATGAAACTAAATGATGTGTAATTGTCTCGGACGATCTTGCGATCGGCCCGGACGAAATCCTCATTAATTGCTTTCCAAAACTGCCTGAGAAATTTTGGAAAAATTGTCCTGGATAGTCCTGGACGATATTTTATAGTTCAGGCCGATCCACCAGGCCGATATCCAAAAATAATAATTTCCTAAATAGATAT
>NW_021559536.1:0-1443 GCF_001605985.2 Dendrobium catenatum
AGTGGGATAAAGGCTTGATGTTGTTGTTGTTGTATATGTTGATCATATCATAATAATAGGAGATTACGATTGGGAGATAAAAAGATTAGTTAAGGAGTTTGAAATTAAAGATCTCGGTCCACTTTGGTACTTTCTTGGAATAGAGATTGTTAGAAATAAATGTAGTAAATGAATATTTCTAAAAAAAATTATGTCATTCATCTTTTAGAAAAACTGATTTGATGGGAAGCAAACTTATTGACAATTCAACTAATCCAAAAAATTGAGAATGTAGAAGAAGTTCTCTAATTGATAAAGTTAGGTATCAAACATTAGTGGAAAAGGTCATTTATTTATCTAATGCCAGACAAAACATTGTCGCTGCGATTAGTATGATTAGTTCTTGTATGCAACTTATGAAAAGCACTTGAATGTTATATAGATATGTAAATATTTAAAAGGAACCCATAATAAACATTGTGTACTCTAGTTATTGAAATCAATTGGCCAAACTCTATGGTTGACAAAAGTTTTACTCTAGATATTGTACTTAGGTTTGGGGTAATCTTGTAGCATGGAGAAGTAAGAAGCAAATATTTTGTCAAGGAGTAGTTTAGAAGTTGAACTCAGATATTTGAACAGTGAATTTATATGGCTAAAATTATTTCTAGCGGAACTCAACTTATGGGCAAAACTCTAATAATATTATATTGTGACAATAAGACAACTATCAACATAAACCACAATCATATTCATTGTGTGATGTGGACATCAATACATGGAAAGTTTATCATAGAAGGGGTCGTAGATTGACGGCCACGATTAAGTCGTTATATTAGTTATTATGTGTGTTGTATGTGGTTTAATTTAGTTTGTGAATTTTTTCTTAATGTTATGTTATAAGCCCAAGGGCATTTGTGAACTTTCCTTAATGTTATGTTGTAAGCCCAAGGGCATTTGTATTTTTTGTCTTGTCATGTGGTGGTGATGCGGACATCCAACCGTCCATGCTATTCGAGGAGGAGCTGAAGATCGACGTTCCACATTATCTTAAAATTTATTTGTAATTTTTATTTTTATTATGAATTTTTCATTTTTACCCTCACTTAAGAGGGTCGTCCTATGGAAGCCCTAGGGGCATATGTTTTGTTTTAGTTTCTTAGGCCTATATATAGAGGCCCTTGTTTGTATAATGTAATGATTGATTATTAATAAAAAAAGAATTGGTGCATTTGTCTTGATCTCTGTGTGAGTTCTGGAGAGGAAGTCCTATGGGAGGACAACCTTGTTTCCACCAGCCGTAGGATGGATCCGAGCTCGTGGATTGAAGTCCCTCGGGGAGTGCAACGTAGTACCCACCAGCCGCAGGAAGAGTCCAGGCTGGTGGTTTGTATCATTTTTATTTTATTTTTTTTCTTTGTTCTCCATCCTCTCATCTCTAGTCTCCACCATTCACCATCCGTT
>NW_021559537.1:0-374 GCF_001605985.2 Dendrobium catenatum
TCTCAAACCGAGATCCTTTCCCCTAGCCGCCGTCCAAATGAGAGCAAGCTGTCGACCAACTAGCCCAACAAGGCTTGCCTACAATTTCAAATTCCCTCTTAATCACCGTCCTAAAATATCCTATTATTGATTATGAAAGTTTTTCTTATTTGAATTCAAATATTTATTTGAATTTCAAACTCTTTCCTTCTTGATAAATCTATCTTAGGAAAGCCCATAATTATCTCAAATATGAAATTAAATCAAAGATTTGATTTCAATCACCAATTAAATTAAAGAGTCCACATACATTGAACCTAGACACCCTCTCTCCCTCCTCATATGGTCTCCCCCCTTCCCCTTGCCTTTTTCTCTCTCCAATTTAATCCATAACC
>NW_021559538.1:0-267 GCF_001605985.2 Dendrobium catenatum
TCCCATCGATCAAACCTCTCAATCAACTGATCAATTGGTGAGTGCTGGTGGAGAGGAACAGGGTCAGGAAAGGAAGCGGGAGCTAGCGGGAGCCTCCTCCTCTCTAGCCCCCTGAGGTTCCTCAGGGTGGAGACGAGTACTGTGAAGGGTGGTGGGAAAAATTGTGTATCACCACACAGATTTTGATTTCTCCTATTTTGTAATCAAATACTGCATTGAGAATAAAGTATAATCTCAGGAGACTGACACAATATTCTACAATGGATT
>NW_021559539.1:0-286 GCF_001605985.2 Dendrobium catenatum
GTGATTAAGCCAAATGGTAGATTTCTTGTCAACTAGAGATAACATAGAGTAGCTAGATTTGTTTGGCTCTTCGAGGTAGTACAACCCATATCTCTCTTTAGCAAGTCCAATCGTCTTTCCCGATTCCTGATCTTGAAATAGGCAAAAAGAAGGGTTAAATAAAACTAGGCAATTATGATCCCTGGTAAATTTTTGTATGGATATAAGATTTGTGGATAATTGAGGAACATAAATCACATTTTTTAGAGTGAAGGGGATAAGGGTATGTCTCCTTGGCCTTCTACTT
>NW_021559540.1:0-254 GCF_001605985.2 Dendrobium catenatum
CGGGTTCATCGAGTCTACAACCCCCACTTAATGCTGTGTGGCACGAATTCAAGTGCGAGTTCGATTTCTTTGTCCGGATCAAATGCAAGACTGAATCCCTTCTTGTTCTTGACAACTCAAGTTCTCGTATCATTCATGTCAAGTTTGAACCCAATTTGAGTTTAACATACAAGTTCAGTTGCAAGTTGACTGGCTTTCGTAGCAAAATCTTCGTCATTTGATTCAAATTTAGTACTTATATAAGTCCGTTTGTT
>NW_021559541.1:0-233 GCF_001605985.2 Dendrobium catenatum
CTACTTTTTTACAATCAACTAATTATTGCATGTGGATGCCAATTAAAGAAGGAGATTCTCCACCTTCTCGTGAACTTAATGGAATTAAAATTAAAGTGCCTTTTGCTGAATGGAATTTTGATGAAAGAGATTTAGCTCAACTTAATACGAAGTGTTTAAACTATTTTTTCTATGCTTTAAAGTCTGAAGATTACGCGCGTGTTTCTACTTGCTCTACTGGTAAAGAGATTTGG
>NW_021559542.1:0-2646 GCF_001605985.2 Dendrobium catenatum
TATGAATAAGTAACGAGTCGAACGCAATCAAACTATTCTGTGTTCGGCTTGTTTAAGAAATGAGCGTGATATATTTCTTCAAGCTGGGCTCGTTATCTTAACAAGCAAGTCGAAACACTAGCTTATTAGCATGTCAAATGCGAATTATTTACTAACAACTAGCTTTTTAGGAAATTCTAAGCCGTTTAGACATTAGCATAAAATTTCCGGAATTTTATGTTAAGCTAATAATGCTCAACTGCAGTGTTAGGATTACTAATTAGTTGAAAAGTGTTAGGATTACTAATTAGTTGAAAGATTTTTTCTCATGAACTTGTTAAAACCTTCATCTTTGCATACAGCTCTAGGGGAGGTAATTGAACGTCAACAAAGTACTTATATGAGATGAAGATTGAAGAAATCTTAGGGTTAGTCTCTGCAAGGAGTGATTATTGTGATTTTACTGAGGTTTATGGTAAATACAAGGCACATTATAATACCTTAAAAGGGTTTCTTTTGTTGAAATTGGTAGTACAAATTGTCTCTCAGTTGAGATTAACCTTTTAATCTGTAATTAACCAGTAATAACTTCAGTTTAGAGAAACTAACTCCAGGATTGATTTTCTCAGTCACCAGAAGATTGTGCTGTATCAATATCAAACACAATCCGCCACCACGAGTCTGAGTATATGGCATCTCTTGAGGTTATTATCTATTTTGGATTTAATGTCTCATGACGTACGTGTCATCAAGAGATTCTGAGTTTGTTTCTTCAACAATTCACAGGAATCTTATTTGCATTTGCCAGACACAACTTTCAAGGTATTTGTCATTTTTTTGTTATGTTATGCAATTAGTCTCTATTAAATTTGCATTTAATCTTGCTTGGAGCCCATGCAGCTGTGCTCTACATCATCAGAGCAATGATCATACAGTCACAGTTGCTCAGTTTTTCTGTGTCTGGCATGTGAGAAATTATTAGGTGCGGAGTACGTCCGGACTCCAATAAAATGTTGACACGTGGATATTCAATTGGATTTATTTTTTACTTTATATATTTAATGTGTCCGCGGAACTTTAAGTCAAGCGCAACCAAAGTGTTGATAAAGTGCAGGTAAAGCGCAGTAAAAATGTGCAACAAAAGAGCATTCAAAGTGCAACTAAAGCGCAGGTAAAGGGCGCAAAAAAGTGCAATCAAAGCGCACTCCACGTGGCACATTTTAAGTGAATGTCTGGACGTATCTCCACGTCCGGACTCCGCACCTAATAATATATCTTGACATGCAGCCTTAACATTATTTTTTTTTGGATTTGCGGTTGTGTGTATTACCACGTGTGGTGTGGTCATGTGGGGTGGGGGAGATTGTGGGTTTCAAGCCCAAAGGGCACGCCACGCAACCTTTGAAAGCTCAGATGACTCGTAAACTTCACACACATGGACCCAAAGGGATATAAAATGGTTGAACTTGAGCGAGCGCAAGTGTTTTTTGGCTCGGCTCACTAAACAAATGTGCAAAATTTCTCATTTGTATTAACTTTGTTGAGCCGAACACCAGCTATTCATGATCATAAAGTCAATGGGTATGTCGTCACAAATATGCACATATATCATTAGAAATATAAATGTATGAATGTGAATAAATACAATCTATACTGGTATATGTACAAATATTTACATGAGCACATCTAAGTATACATTCATATAGATTCATATTTCTATACATATATATGCATATAAATAAAGTTGCCAAATTAGGTTAAACTAGATTGAGCAAGCCTTATTTGTGTTTGGTTCATTAAGTTAAACTAGACCTAATTATTGAGTTGAACGCGATTGAAAATGAACAACAAACTTTTTGATAGCCCTACACATGAGACCTCTGCTGCAGGATTTCATCTTTGTGTTGGTGCTTGAATTTATCCCATGCTTTGCACATTGCACCACAGAAGTTGCCAAATTAGGCCGGTGCACTAGGGCGGAACCCTTAAGTGCCTAGGGGGCCAATTGTCCCCCCTAAAAAAATTAAATATTTGTTTATTATATGAATTTTTAAGTCATTTGTCCCCCTCCAATTTTTTTTTACTCTTTATTATAGAAATCTTTAGGCAATTGTGCACTCCCCCTAAAAAATTAAAAGACTATCATCTTTAGGCGATTGTCCCCTAATAGAATTATACACGTTGTGTAGTGGGGTTATTACAAGGGATTTTCATATACAGGTCGAATCCCATTAGGGGGGCAAATTATTAGGTCCGGTCATCGGACCTAAAAATAGGTCTGGACATCCAATGAAAACTTGCCACGTGGACTGCGCTTTGCCTGCACTTTAGGTGCGCTTTTGACTGCCCTTTTTGACTGCGCTTTACCTACGCTTTTGACGCTCTTGACTTAAATTTCCGCTGACACGTGTACATTCCAATTGGGGAATTTTTAGTGGATGACCGGACCTAGAAATAGGTCTGGTGACCGGACTTAATAATTTGCCCAACGCCTCCTTGGACCCCGACACATTGTTTTACATTATATGGAAAAAAAAATCTCTACACTTTTTACTTATAAGTTTGTCCCCTCCAAAAATTAAGGCGGGTTATGCCCCCGCTGGTGCACCAGCACAATAGAATTACCCCTACTGTGCTGTTTTGGGTTAAAGTAGGATTACAGTTTTT
>NW_021559543.1:0-288 GCF_001605985.2 Dendrobium catenatum
ATATAAGATCTAACAACCTACACAAACTTTCACCCTATAATTTTGAGTTCATATTCAAGTCCCCTATTGTCTTATTTGTAGTCAAGTTCCCTGACAATTTGTTCAAGTTTATGTATCTTGTGATCCCTTTCATTCAAGTTCAAATCGAGTCCACAATTTAATATCAATTTTTGTAGCCTCTTAGTGTCTCCCTAGTTCAGGGGAAATTTTAGGAGTATGGGACTTCTATAATACTATAGAAAAGTATATATGATAGGTGTTGGATGACACTATGGTTGTACATCTTTA
>NW_021559544.1:0-409 GCF_001605985.2 Dendrobium catenatum
AGGATAATTAGAATAGCTTCCTATTTGGTCTTCCTAATTTAGGAAGAGAATAAATCACTCCAATTTAATTTAAAATTAAATTGGGATGAGATTCAAGACTTTCCTAATATAACTTTCTAATTTAGGAAACTATTTGAAATTCAAAATTTGATTTTCAAATGGTTGAGATTAATTTCCCAAATCATTTAGGCTATTTAGGCAAGTAGTAATGATGAGTTAATTCATCATTCAAGGAGAGGGGAAGCAAGTGGCCGGAGGTGGAGCTTAGGGGGGGTTTAGTATGGAATTGGTGATGGAGCCAAGATGGGGGAGTTGTGCAGGAGTGGTGGGGGAGAGAAGGATAAGGGAGGCCGGCGAGTCTTGAGGTGGTGGTCGGGTATGGGAAAATGAGGGGTTGGTGGAAGAGGGA
>NW_021559545.1:0-280 GCF_001605985.2 Dendrobium catenatum
GCTGCTGCACGCGACTCCGCTCGCACTCGCGCCTCGCGGTCCTGCGGACTTACTAAATTCGCGCGGGTCGGGTCTGGGTTGAAATGTTCGACCCGTTTGCAAAAACGGGTTGGGTCAACCCAGCAACCCGCGCGGGTTGGGTCTGGGTTGAAATGTCCAACCCGTTTGCAAAAACGGGTCCGATTTGGGTTGACCCGTTTAGATCCGAGTCAACTCGGGTTCGACCCGAACCCGAACCCAACCAGTCAACCCGATTTGACACCCCTAATTTGAAATATGT
>NW_021559546.1:0-222 GCF_001605985.2 Dendrobium catenatum
CTATTCCAATTTATTGTGACAATACTAGTGCTATTTGTATTTCCAAAAATCCTATTCAACATTATAGAATCAAACATATTGACATAAGGCATCATTTCATAAGGGATCATGTATCCAAGGGAGAAATTAAACTTACTCATGTTTCAACTGAAAATCAACTTGCAGACATTTTTACAAAATCTTTTGCCTTTGATACTTTTAGTACATTAAGAACAAGGCTTG
>NW_021559547.1:0-331 GCF_001605985.2 Dendrobium catenatum
ATCTCAATATCGTCCCGGACGATCCTGGGAGGAAAAAATCAAATCTGAGAGGCAAATCAAAGGAATGAGCTCTCACAACGACATTATAAATATTATGAGAAAGACGTTTTGTGATTTGGACTTCTCTAGATCAACAAAAAAAAAAATCTTGAAAGTTTAAAGGATTTCACACAAACAGACTCTCGAGGCCTACTCATATACATACAATACACTTTCATATACATGCAAAAGGGTTCAAAATATAAAGATTTGAGCAATTATATCTTTTGAATCGAATTAGAATAGGTTGAACGCAATATTGAATCTAGATATGTCACAATATCAATATCAT
>NW_021559548.1:0-354 GCF_001605985.2 Dendrobium catenatum
AGAAGGTGGTTGATAATTTGAAATCTAATGTTGCTCCAGGAAATGATGGGAATACTTTCTCCTTTATCAAATTTTATTGGAAAATTATTCATCATGATGTTTGGAAGGCTATTGACAATTTCTTCAAATCTAGACAAATGAATCAATATTGGAAGGAAAATATCATTGTTTTACTTCCAAAAATACAGAATCCGGTGCACCCAAACAACTTTCGCCCTATAAGTCTATGTATGACTACTTATAAGTTGGTTGCAAAAATGCTGCTTAACAGATTGGAATTTGTTATTCACAAGGTTATTTCTAAAGACCAAGTGGCCTTTCTCAAGGGAAGATCCATGTCGGATCATGTTCTAT
>NW_021559549.1:0-579 GCF_001605985.2 Dendrobium catenatum
GATCCACATTAAAGAAAGGTATATTCTAACTGGTTAGGATGATAACCTCAGTCAAAATGAAAGCTCTAATCTAGCAGGAATAATAGGACCCAGTTACCATTTTAAATCTAACAACTTGATGTACTGAATGGTCCCCCAATATACTCAAATTCAAAATCTCTTAATTGAAAGTCAAACTCCTGACTAATAAATAAAGAAGAGCTGGTCCCACCTTATGCTGTTACTAAGGGATTTGCGTTCCCATTTTGCTTGACTTGAGTATTCTGTTCTTCTGATCTTAAGCTATGGGCCCTTCAACATTAAGACAAGTGAAAGGTCAAACTGGATAGGGCTTTCAGTTCATACTAAATAATCCCAACATTATTCTAAGCTTTTAAAGTCGTTGAAAGCTCAAATATCTTCAAGAGTACACTTTTCATTTTCCTAGCTTTCCTTTTCAACTTATGAAATATTATCTTTTATTTTTAATTTGAGACAGTTTTTTTATTATTTTATAAAGTTATTATTAAAAAAATTATATTTTAAAATTATTATAGATATCAACTTTATAATACAAATTTTTTAAAAAAATAACAAATG
>NW_021559550.1:0-1346 GCF_001605985.2 Dendrobium catenatum
AATATAAAGATTTGAGCAATTATCTCTTTTGAATCGAATTAGAATAGGTTGAACGAAATATTGAATCTAGATATGTCACAATATCAATATCATATAACTTCATTACTCACCCTTGCCAACAATGTTAATGCATGTTGCCATCACAAACTCTGATTCCTAATATGAACACTAAGCTTTATGCTAAACTTCTTTATATATTGTCTCTCCTCGCCAAATGTGTACGACCATATATAAAACATATTTTAAATATGATTCTTAAGACATACGACACTATCAACTTCCACCATAGAATTTGTTTCTATACACTTTATATTTATTATATTTTATCAATATATTTTTTAGTCCCACTATAGTAAAATGGTCGAATACCAACGGCCATTTTCGTCGTTTAAGATAAGTTTTTTGACGGTTTGAAAATTTCCCGACGATTTTCCGGTTTTTTTAAAACCTCCAGAATAAACTGCGTAGGAATGTAATTCGGACGGCCATTTTTGTGGCGGCTAAACTTAATGAACCAAGGATTAACACAAGTCCTTATAAATAGTAATATAAGGTCATTATTATGATTTTAGATAACTCTCTCCCAATTCTCTTTGTTTGATAATAAAATATTTTGTTTGACCAGAGCATCTTATGATGATTTAACAACTATAATGAGCCAAGGTTTAACACGTCCTTATAACATCTTGATGATTTATCAACTATAATGAGTCAAGGTTTAACACAAGGCTTAAATACCACTTGATGATTTACTAGCTATAATGAGTAAAAATTTAATAAAAGTTCTTATAACCTCTTGTGATTGACCTTCACTTCCCAATATGAATGATAATTTCTTATCTAATTATATTTTGACAAATACTTAACCTTCAACTCCCTTTATAGTCTTATTAACACGAATAATACAGGAGCAAAAAATTAAAAAATAAGGGTATACCCTCTTGCAAATGTCTACTGAGAACATCCATGACTAAAGTAAAATGATATGGGCTTAAGGTTTTATCAAAATTCAAGTTTGCCTTCAACTCCCTCTCTAGACTTATCAACAATAAAATTAAAAAAACAAGGTACATCCTCTTGCAAATGTCGGCTGAGAACATCCATGACTAAAGAAAAAAAAAGCAAAATAGTTTGCAAGCGTCGGCGGGAGATCACCTTCGGGGAGTTCGTAGGCTGGAGTGAGGGTGTCAGCGGGCAGAGTGAGGGCGTCGGTGCCCGGAGTCCTATGGACACAGGTCATAGGTGAGGGCGAGAGTATTGTATGGATGAAATTCAATAACGCGAAGAAATGAGGATGAAGAGCTGGGTTGGCCAATTTTAGGTAAAATTCCAGTGTTTTTCCGACA
>NW_021559551.1:0-462 GCF_001605985.2 Dendrobium catenatum
CTAGAACATCAAGCAAAGATATTGATTTGGACTTGAATTTACACTGGAACAAAGCAAAACAACGAACAAACTCACAGAAGTCTTAAATTTTGAATCAAATGACGAAGATCTTACTACCGAAGACAATCAACTTGCAAGTGAACTTGTATGTTAAGCTCAAATTGGGTTCTAAACTCCACATGAATGATACAAGAAACTGAGCTGTCAAGAACAAGAAGGGATTCAACCTTGCATTTGATTCGAACAAATAAACTGAACTCGCACTTGAGCCCGTGCCATACAGCATTAGGTGGGGGTTGCAGACTTGATGAACCCGAGTCTAAATAAAACTTCACTGGTGTCCCTCCTACATATACTGTTGAAATCTCCTACGACAATTTCTACAAATGCCTGTTGATTGAGAAGGCAATACGGGAGATCAACAATCAAAGATCCGTTCTTACAAATAAGTGCAATCTCAAC
>NW_021559552.1:0-260 GCF_001605985.2 Dendrobium catenatum
AGCAACATACAAGAGAAAATGCATAACAACACAATCAAGTCCTTAAAACTAGGAGTGCCTAGGCTAAGTGGTGTGTGCACAACTTAAGCATGCAAATCAATTAAAGCTTAATTAAGTAAAGGATTAATCAATGAATAATTATCAAAGTAATTATTCATTGATTAATCAAGATTCCCCAATAATTTCTATTCAAATAGACTTAATCTACATTTAAAATTTCAAAGGATCTCTCAAGGTTTAAAAATTTAAACATATGTATA
>NW_021559553.1:0-211 GCF_001605985.2 Dendrobium catenatum
TAAACTATATATTTCTTTACCGCCGCGAATACTCCATGACGCAACAAAAATAAATGAAATTAGAAAACTAAGCAACAAAAAACAAATTGAAATAACAAATAAAATGTACAGCTACATTTGGTGTCTGCACCGAATAAATTTTCGGAAAGGAAAGGATGGGACGTGAGCTACAAGGAAGGGAAGGGAGAAAGTGATGATATATGGCAACCCA
>NW_021559554.1:0-595 GCF_001605985.2 Dendrobium catenatum
AAGGGTTATATAAGATTGGTCAAAACAATTATGGGATATGAAAATTATTTCTCTTTCTGTCCAGGAACAAAATATCTAATTGAGTTTCATACAAACCATAAGAGAAGCTTGAAATGTTCAATACAGATAAAAACATGTGTTCTTTAAAAAAAAGGGGAAGTCTTGAAGCAGATTTTTTAAAAGCCATGCTTGATATCCATAAGGATCAGAAACCCAGCAGAAAAATATCAATGCATGATTTAGGATATAACTCCAGTACCTAATATATTCTGAATGACTGTCGGAAATTCTCATAATTCAAAATCCAATAAAGATCCAAATAAAAAGTAAAAAACTCTCTCTTCATGTGCATAAATATATTTGTATGTAGTAGAAGGTTATCATCACTAGCCTGGAGTTTTTACTTAGATATTGGATGGATTTTTTCTCACGGGAATGAGCCAGTTAACATTGTGGAAGTATCAGGTGATGGTAATAGATAAATATTGATGAATTTTCGTTGTCTTAGGAGGACAATAACCAACTTATTCTTATTCAGATACCCATGCTACAATCTTCAATACAAGAATAAAACAATCCATTTCTTCAATCTCAT
>NW_021559555.1:0-214 GCF_001605985.2 Dendrobium catenatum
AGGAAGAAGATGTTCCTATCAATGTTGGTGGCCGAGGGTTGACAGAAAATTGATCGAAGATGGGGTTGAGTCCTATCATGGATGAATTCGTGTTGTGATTGAGGTGGCAATTAGAGAATGCATTAGTGGCGTCTGAATGATTGGGATGATACATGAACAAAGCCTCAATTGGCCTTGCAAAAAATTTTCACTCTTTGATCTTACAAAAGACAAA
>NW_021559556.1:0-231 GCF_001605985.2 Dendrobium catenatum
CCTAAACCCTAAACCCTAAACCCTAAACCCTAAACCCTTAAACCTTAAACCCTAAACCTTAAACCCTAAACCCTAAACTGCATGCAAAAGCAAAGAATTCTAAAATGATGGGTACAATACTCGTGGTAAAAAGAATTCTCCAAAGAATTCTAAAAATTCTAAGTCTATGGCTAAATCTCATTCTTTTCATAAAGAATGATCAATTTTTTAATCTGGAATTTGAGAGGGATT
>NW_021559557.1:0-205 GCF_001605985.2 Dendrobium catenatum
TTCTCCTTAATGAACAATTTCTTACAGTCATTTCGTGTTGTATTTCTGGATACAATTTGTAAATCAGGATGCAAGTATCGAAGTAATGTTCTAACACCAAAACATTCCACACATTGAAAAGGTAAGTCATGCTTAACTATGCATTGTTGACCTCATTTTTGTATGAGATCACTTGGACCAATCTTGACCCTAAATCAATTCAATT
>NW_021559558.1:0-254 GCF_001605985.2 Dendrobium catenatum
TGAGCTATGGGTTTTACCTTTAAATACCTACAGGTTTGCTGAGAGGGAATACGGTGAAGAGGGTTGTTTGGATTTGCTTTGTGTGTGAGATAAGGGAAGCTTGAGGCTTGCTGCTGTGGTGTTGTGGAGTAGTTTTGCTGAAGAAGAAAGGGGAGAATGGGATGGAAGAGGGCTGTTGGAGCACTTGGAACCTTCAAATAGGAAAGGGAGTTTGCTGTTTTTTTTTTTACCTGAAAGTTAACTAGAAGAGCAAG
>NW_021559559.1:0-296 GCF_001605985.2 Dendrobium catenatum
AGGAGAAATCGATAAAATTTACGAGTAAAAAAGGACAGAGGGTGAAAAAAGAGAAAAGATTTTCAAATGGGTCATGTGATTCATATATATTTAATCATTTTTATCATTAATAATTTTTTAAATAAATTTTAAACATACTTCAACAATCAAGATTAGCCTTATGTGATTGAATTAGGCCAATTGAATTCATTTTAATGAAATTTCATTTAATTGGATCTGAGCTAATTCAATTCGAGTTGAATGAGCTTAGTTTAAATTAATTAAATACAAATGAAATCTTATGCAACCTCATTTTC
>NW_021559560.1:0-3148 GCF_001605985.2 Dendrobium catenatum
TACATTTTTTTATTTATATTTTAAATGATTAAAAAAAGTCATTTTTAAATCATTTAAAACCCTCTGACGGCGCCAACTCCAGCGTTGGCCACGTGGCGCGGCGAGATTCGGCCATATGAATGGCGGCTGTCAAGCGGGCCCCATCCACTTAACCATCTCAGTAAGGAACGACGCCCGTTGGATCAGATCCCGCCGTCTGATCTCAGCCGAGATGGATCGGACGTCGGATAATCAATCCCGTGGTAGGGAGCTAACGGTCTAGATTCCGTTGGACGGGGAGATCAAGCAAGAAATCAATTACACGGTCGGACTATCCGCGCGATCCCAATATCAGAGCCGTTGATCTTCTGATCAACAGCTCAAAAAATGCACGCCTGAAGCCCTACGTGAATCGAGCTCTAAAATAGAAAACTAGCTCGTTCTCTTGATCCGCTTAACCATTTTAAAAGAAATTTTAAACATAGGTTAAAAACATAAACAGAAAATGTGGGGAACGTTTTATTTGGATTAATATGCTCTTAATAAAACTCTATTTAAGCTAGTGTAATCTAGACTAGGGTTAGAATTTATACCTCATTTAATGGACGGATTAATACGTTTAAAGATTTGTTGCATTTGTTTACTATCCATGCTCCTTTTTGTAGAAGATCCCTTGCCTTGAAAATGCCTGGATCGAGCGGTAGAAGCGATTGAATGGGAAATGCTTTGGTTGGCCGGAAAGCTCGCAGGCGGGAGCCTCCAACCTCCTGGTTTTGATATAGGAAATCAAAATAGAACTCCCAGAAGCTAAGAAGAGAATAGCTCTGGTCTGGAGAGGGCTTGAATGGTGAGAGAAAGCTAGATGGATAGAGTGACGGCCCTTGAGGGGTTTACCCTATTCAAACATCCCTGGGATGAATGGATGGCTAGGATTTAATGGTACACTCCCTAGATGCATGCCAAGTGGCAAGGGAGTGGTTGAAAGGCTGAAAATAAGGACAGCCCAAGGACACTTAGGTGGAAAGTGGATTTTGGCCTTATTTGCACATGAGG
Organism: Dendrobium catenatum; assembly: GCF_001605985.2. Classification (NCBI taxonomy): domain Eukaryota; kingdom Viridiplantae; phylum Streptophyta; class Magnoliopsida; order Asparagales; family Orchidaceae; genus Dendrobium; species Dendrobium catenatum. The sequence goes on from NW_021559560.1 coordinate 1,033, forward strand.
CAGATTGGAGCTTAATCCAAGGCTTAAGCTGGGTTTTAAATAGCACTTAGAAGGTTCTTGAACTTATTTAGGCTACTGGAATAGAGTGGATTAACTCAAGCTAAAAGATTTGGTCATTTAAGGGTTTGTTGACCATGTGTTTACTGGTAAACTGACCACTTTGACTGCTGAGGTGGCAGCCAAGTGTCCATTCCAGCTGCTTGAAGTTGTTTAGAGGGAGTATAAAGCCATGGGTTGAAACTTAAATGGATATGAAGGGTTTTCTATGGGTTTGATCAAGTCAAAATGGATTGACTTGGTCAAAATGACTTGGGTTTGACTCAAAATGAGTTTAGAAATATTCAAGATATTGAATTGAATGAGTTTAAAGGTTTAAAGACATTGATCTGGTTAAATGGGTTGAAATGACCCATTTGAACTCTTAAGGGCTCATCAGGTCAATCATGGTTGACTTGATCAACCAAGTGGGTCCAGGGTATGGAAATGAATTTAATCAATTTGAAATGATATTTGGAGACCATCGGAGGTGGTCCTAAGGTCTGGGGAGGTCATTTGGTTCAAAACACCTGTTTGGACCCTTAAGGGGCCTCTTGGGTCAAACCTGTTGACTTGGTCAACCAGGTTGACCCAGGGGTTGGGAATGGGTCCAACAGGTTTGAAATGATATTTGAAACTTGTTAGTGGTGGTTGCGTTCAATTTGGAGTTCATTTGGTTGAAAATCAATATTTGAACCCCATAGGGGTATTTTTGTCATTTTGACTCCTGGTCAACTAGGGGTCAAAGTTGGTCCAGAAAAATACAGTTTAATGCTCAACATATCAAGATTAAAGGTCTAAAAGTGACTAGAGGCTTTGGTGAAGGATCTAAGGTCAGAATCTTCGAAGTGACAGGTCCAGTGGCATAAGCTATAAATATTTGAAGGTTTTACAGCCTATGGATTTTAATTAAGTTTTTGAGATTATAGACCTCAGAATGGGCTCAAATTTGGAGGGTTCCCTCAACTGACAGACTATGAATCGGAGGTCATTTAACTGAGTTTTAAAGTGTTTGAAATTAAATGGAAAAGGCCTTTAGGGCAGGGCCTTAAGACTTTGAATTTGGCTTGATTGACCTAAGATCTAGGTAGATCCTAAGGTCTGAATAGATCTTAAAGTTAGGAATCTAGAAGGATCCTAGAGCCTAAGAAATTCCTAGAACTTGGAGTATAGAAGAAGTTTAGGATCTAGAGTAGCTCCTAAGGTCTAAGCTCTAGAAGAATCCTAGCATAGATCCTAAAGTCAGGATTCTAGGAGGATCCTAGTAGTTAAATTGATTTGGAAATTAAATTGATTTAGGATCAAGAGTAGTCCAAGAGACCTCATACAAAAATGAGGTCAACAAATGGACCCCCAATATGTGTAAGAGAGCGAAGTTCTATTGCACATATTGGCGTTGACCGAGATTAAAGGACAAGTGTGGAATTTTAATCCTAAGGGAATGAAAAATTCATCCCTTGGGAATCAAGATTTAAATTTATTAGGGTAGTACCACGGAGGGCATCAAATGCTAGGGTGGTGCCATAGAGGGCATGCTCCACCACTAACGGATACGAATTAGGATGGCGCCACGAAGGGCACGCTCCACAACTAATCGTTTAACTAAAATGCTAGGGTGGTGCCACAGAGGGCATGCTCCACCACTAATGGATACGAATTAGGATGGCGCCACGAAGGGCACGATCCACCACTAATCATTTAACTTAAATTCTAGGGTGGTGCCACAGAGGGCATGCTCCACCACTAACGGATACGAATTAGGATGGCGCCACGAAGGGCACGCTCCACCACTAATAGTTAACTCAAATGCTAGGGTGGTGCCACAGAGGGCATGCTCCACCACTAACGGATACGAATTAGGATGGCGCCACGAAGGGCACGCTCCACCACTGATCGTTTAACTCAAATGCTAGGGTGGTGCCACAGAGGGCATGCTCCACCACTAATGAATACGAATTAGGATGGTGCCACGAAGGGCATGCTCCCCCACTAATCGTTTAACTCAAATGCTAGGGTGGCATGCTCCACCCACTAACGGATTACGAATTTAGTTTGATGGCGCCATGAAGGGCACGCTCCA
>NW_021559561.1:0-609 GCF_001605985.2 Dendrobium catenatum
ATGAAATTTTGGGCATTTCCTAAATAAAATCACCCTCACAGATGGATCATATTTAAATATTTTAAAATACCCCTTATATGATCCTCTAAATTAAATATATCCCCCTGCATGTGCTCCGACAGAACTATCTCCAACATATATTGATATCTTTGTTACAAACTCAAATCGTCGAGAATGATGCGCAGGGTCAAATACTACAACCCGTATGTGCTCCGATCGTCGCATATAAATCTCAAATCCAACGATCCGAGAATGCAGCGCGGGTTAAATATTCAAGTTTCATCCTCCTCCTTGAGGAGACTGGAGTTGACATGACTTGAATAATAAAATGCCTCCCGAAATCCTACGAAAATAAAAGTGACCTTAATGTCACCCCGATGAAGGCCGCGTTGACAGAAAATCTCAACCGGAGGGGTCAAATCTCAAATCAAACAAAGCTCAAATTTTTGAAATCAATTATCTAAAAACTCAAAACTAAAAATCATCCACCTCCCGCAACCATTTGTCGGGGGTGATAAATTTGAAATTAACCTCAACTCACAAAGAGCGAATGCATGTCGGGTGTATCACTTTGATTCGTCCTCAAACAGTCTCTTGCCAACAGAGACG
>NW_021559562.1:0-300 GCF_001605985.2 Dendrobium catenatum
CAAACAATCAATCAATTCTAAGCTAGCAAACAGCATGTAGTGAAAACTCGAAAACCCGGAACACAACGGAAAAGTAAACACCGGCCTAGCCTAAAACTAGAGTTGGTTGTCCGAGAAAACCATCTACTGTGTGTGAGGTAGGTCGTGTGGTTTTTATATGTCCTAAGTAGGATCATTTATTAAAGTTGCTTAAGGTTCTGGTTGGTTGAAAGGCTTAAGGGAATTTTGATGTTTGAGTTTAAATATTAAAACTTAAGATTAATTTTAAAATTTATTTGATTATTTGTTGGATACCACCTT
>NW_021559563.1:0-294 GCF_001605985.2 Dendrobium catenatum
TATGCCAAACTTTAAGATCATGTGCTCCATCTTCAAATATAACTCTCTTTTGTTGCTATCCATGGAAGAATCCTTCTTCATATTATTGGGATACAAAGAGAGAAGAACCTTTCAAATTGTTCTTCTCTTTGTGTCAGCCATTTTCCTTATAGGTAGTTCTTTTACCGGACCCAATGTTTGAAGTTCTTTGAATAAAACATATTTTGAACCGGGTCTAACATTCTTTTTAAAAAAGTTTTTATCTTTCTTAAGAATAGTTTTTTTTGAAATTCAAGCTAATAGCAGATGGAGAAG
>NW_021559564.1:0-248 GCF_001605985.2 Dendrobium catenatum
GCCCCTTCCACTCAGTTAGATGTTCCTACCGGGTCCCGTCGTAGTAGATGGGTTTGGAGACGCCGGCAGGTGGAGGAGCCTGTCGAGACAGAGCAGACTGTTGGTACGATTCGTAGAGTTGACACAGTCCCTTCAGTGTCAGTGCCAGTTCAGATGGATGTTGATGCAGTAGATGTTGATAGTAGTGCCCCGGCTCGAGTGGAGCCAGTTGCTTCTTCTAGTCCCCTTAGGATTTCTTTTCCTATGGG
>NW_021559565.1:0-434 GCF_001605985.2 Dendrobium catenatum
GCTGAATACTCGTGCAACGCTAAGACGAATATTTTCTAACTCTATCGCCGTGTATATTCTAGCCCGCAACAACACTCTATTTTGAAATATAAACACTCAAAATTTAAATATTAAAAATTGCCCTTTACTTATAATTAAATCAGGTAATTAAGTTTATTATTTTAATAATCATATTTAAAATAACAATAAGAAAATTCATCAAATATACTAAGTAGTACTACTAATAACCAACAAACTATAATAAGTTACTAAAAATTTTCAAAATAGTCCCAAGATTATTGTGCAAGTATGACCAATAGAATCTCAAACTATTACATTGTCTCAAATAGTCCACCGATTATATAAAATTGATCTAAAATAATTTATTATATTATATTTGTGATATAAAATTGATCCCAATTTAGTTCATTGGTTTTACAAAATTAATCTCAATT
>NW_021559566.1:0-227 GCF_001605985.2 Dendrobium catenatum
AATATTATGCTTCTCTTTTAATGGCTAACATTCTGCACCATAAAGCATTGCATATATCACTACCATCTTATCAAATTTTCCCTTAAGTTTGAGAGGGACTTTTCTATCACATAATAAGCCTGATGCATTTCTCCACTTCAACCGTCCAAATTGAATTCTACTAATAATATACCCATCTATTTTACCATCACTCTGAACAATAGACTCAAGATATCTAAAACGTGTAC
>NW_021559567.1:0-999 GCF_001605985.2 Dendrobium catenatum
GGCTTGGCACAGGGTCAATGGTGTTAGCACTTTTATTCTCATATAAACAGCTTGGGATTTTTATTAGGATAACCTTGCAGAAATTCTTAGATTTACTGTTTTCAATTAATGTAAATTTGTATGTAATAATTGTTAAGAGTTGTGAAAACAACCTTTGAGTTGGGATATTCTGATCCAGCTCGGATTCTAAAAGAAGAAGGCATCCCTAAGGGGAGAGTCTTCTTCCATTTGGAAGATCGAGCTGGATGGCTTTAGATATCCAAAGAGAAAAGTCAATACCACCATACTGGGGGAATTGTCTCTTCGTTTGGATATTCAAGCCACGACGAATCTAAGGAGTCCAAGGAGGAGATTTCCAAGGAGTCCAAGGAGGAGAGTTCTAAGGAGTCCAAGGAGAAGATATCCAGAATGCTAAAGATTGAAGACCCAATATCCCACTCAAAGTTGTTGGCGTCTGTCATAGGCTTAAAAATTCGGGTTGTTGGCAGTGGTGCCCGACCACTTTATTTTTTGCATACCCTGGGGTGTAATAAGGGCAGTTTACCTATGGACATTTAGTTGATTATTTTTGTGGATTTATATTGATGTGCTTACCTGATTGCGCTTAGAAATATCTAATTTTTCTAGGTTTCTTTCTTGCATGCCGATTTTGTTTTCGCTTGGATTTCGTTAGGCTCTTTAAGGACTGCAAAATCTTTTCTACTCATAAGCAAAAATTAATATTTAAGTTTTAAATAACATAGAAACCTAACGAACCTAGGGAATTGCCAGAATCGTCCGGGGCCGCTTGCATATTACTGCATCTTTCTTTCCTTTTTATAAGACATCTCCCTTCCTGCTGTTGACCTCATTATTTGAGGTCCATTTCCCCGGAATCGATTCTAGCACCTAGGTTTCCGTAACCTAGCATAGACGTCATCCAATAGGATTTCCCTTAGGTGGATACCCATTGACGTAGCGTTGACTCGAACCTACCATTATATTCGAATCAAAATCAAT
>NW_021559568.1:0-248 GCF_001605985.2 Dendrobium catenatum
AAAAGAAAATAGTTGAGATGTAATTTGAATAAAAGTCTAAACTTCATATATAAATTCATCTGTAAATCCTCTTCAACCTAGTAATAATCTGTTATACATCCAATATCTCTCTTCTTGAATAGTCATTTGGATGTTCTAGTAATGTTTTCCTACATAGTTGTGAAAATAATTATTAGAAGATATGCAGTCTGAATAAGTGTATATGCTTTACTTTTGAACATGTTATTTAAGCATTGCAGGTCTAACCA
>NW_021559569.1:0-312 GCF_001605985.2 Dendrobium catenatum
TCTACCTTGCATAGTTTTCAACTTTATTATTATTTTTTACTTAATAGTTTTCTACTTTGTAGTTTTCTACGTTGCCTGGTTTTAATTTATTTGTATGTAATTTTATTTAGTAAATCAAATTAGAATGGAAGGACCTAGTAATCAGACTTCAAATTCAACTTATACTGTGCGTGAGAAAATAGATATTGCTTGGAACCATTTTGCTGAAGTTAAAGCACCTGATGGAAAGAAACAATTTAAGTGTCTACATTGTGGTATTTCATACAAGGGAGGAGGAACAAAATATATCATTTGATCAGCCAGGACATTGTA
>NW_021559570.1:0-201 GCF_001605985.2 Dendrobium catenatum
AAACATGTGTGAGTTCAATTTCTTCTTTGGATACATGATCCCTTATGAAATGATGTCTTATATAATTGTGTTTGGTTATAGAATGTTGAATAGGATTTTTGGAAATGCAAATAGCACTAGTATTGTCACAATAAATTAGAATAGTGCCTACAGATAATCCTAAGTCAATTAACTATTGTTTTAACCAAAGTACTTGTGCCA
>NW_021559571.1:0-372 GCF_001605985.2 Dendrobium catenatum
TGTAAGGACAGAGGGAGAAGAGAAGAAGGAGAAATCTCCGGACTTCCTTGCCAAGAGAGGGGCCGCAGAAAACCGAGGGAAGGCCTCAATAGTAAGGACAGAGGGAGAAGAGAAGAAATAAAGAAAATCTCCAGACTTCCTTGCCAAGAGAGGGGCCTCAGAAAATCGAGGGAAGGCCTCAATAGAAAGGACAGAGGGAGAAGAGAAGAAGGGTTATCTCCGGACTTCTTTGCCAAGAGAGGGGCCTCGGAAAATCGAGGGAATACCTCAATAGAAAGGACAGAGGGAGAAGAGAAGAAGGGAAATCTCTAAACTTCCTTGCCATAAGAGGGGCCTCGGAAAACCAAGGGAAGGCCTCAATAGAAAGGACAG
>NW_021559572.1:0-200 GCF_001605985.2 Dendrobium catenatum
CATTTTCTTTACCTTTTATCATTAATTTTTTTTGTTTTACTATAAAAATTTCTCTGGGAAATTGAATGTTAGTGTGAATAATGTAATTTATAAATTAATGAAATAGATGAATTGGTTTATGGTTTGTTATTAGGTGTTTTAATAGGTTGTTATTAGATAATTCTGACTATGATTACTTATTCAGACAAAAAAAAATCCTT
>NW_021559573.1:0-281 GCF_001605985.2 Dendrobium catenatum
TCTCTTTGGATTTCAAGTCATCCTAATTTGGATCTCCAAATAAAAGAATCTCATCCATGAAGAATTTCAAGTCATCCGAATTTGGATCTCCAAGTGTTTCCTTCAAATTGAATACTAAAATATTTCATTTCAAGTTACTTTTATAACTCTTTTTTTAATTTATATTTATAAAAAAATAAAAATTAAATGACTTTAATATAACCTACACATTATTCTAAGAAATTCATATATTTATAAATCACAAGCATTTGAATAATCAATTTTTCATAATTGAGCCACCA
>NW_021559574.1:0-233 GCF_001605985.2 Dendrobium catenatum
TATATATATATATCAAAATTGAATGCCTTTACAGGACGAATTCATCCGTACCATAAATGATGTAATCTGAGTCCAAATGAATAAAGATAAAGCAACTAAAATATATTTAAAAGGTTTAGGACCTTAATTGAAAATGTCAAAAAGTCTCCAAATTTTCCTTACTTATAATCAAAATGAGTGACTCAATGAGACAAGATCTGATGTAGTGGATCGTCGGAAGATCAAACCTGCAA
>NW_021559575.1:0-324 GCF_001605985.2 Dendrobium catenatum
GGGGGGGGTGAATTGGTAATTTTAAAAAAATTTCCTCTTAAACTCATTTAAATTTAAAGATTTTAAAAAATAATTTTATCAACCACAGATAAAAATAAAAATAGAAAGAAAATAAAAAGCTATGGAAAATAAAAAGCTATGGAAAATAAAAGACATAAGTTTTATAGTGGTTTGGTCAAACACGACCTACATCCACTCCCTGAAGTCACCCACTTCAGGTATTGCACTATTACAATAAATGTCTCTCCTTTTTTCCCCACAGCAAGGTGGAGAAGCCTTCATAAAAACTCTCTTCCACCACTACCCGATGAGGCAGAGAACTGT
>NW_021559576.1:0-246 GCF_001605985.2 Dendrobium catenatum
CAATAAAGCATGTACACACCCAACAAAGAGCTCGATATGAAACTTAACTAAATCAAACAAAAACTAATAGCCAGGCCTCTAAACAAAAACCAACACAAGAAAATCAAAACCCCCACCACAATAACACCCAAATGCCCAGAACATCAGTAGCAAAACAACAACCCAACCAAAGAAAGAATCTTTTTTTTTTTTTGAAGAAATGCAAATTGCATTAAAAAAGAAACAACTATTACAAACTAGAATGCA
>NW_021559577.1:0-728 GCF_001605985.2 Dendrobium catenatum
CGATTAATATTCTCCTTCATAAAATACCCCGAAAATATCTTCCTAAATATCTTTTTATTGGAGACTTTTGTACTTTGCTTTCTTACCGTTCGAGCTACACGTGCAAGTGGATTTAAAAAAGAAGATTAAGGAGAGAGAAAAAAGCTGTGAGGGAAATGCGCTCTTTTCATTATAACAACCTCCACATATGCCATATATATATATATAACCTCCACATATGCCATATGGCACTATCTTTAAACCCTTTTCTATGGATAAGATGTTGGATAAGTACTAATTATAATAATTGATTAGATTTTTAAATTTTATAATCAAAACTTTAATATTGAAGTTTTACAACAACAACATCAAACCTTTGTCCCACTAAATGGGGTCGGCTACATGAATACTTTTTCGACATTGTGTCTTTTTAAAAGTCAAATTCTCATTTAAATCTAATAAAGAAATATCATTTATAATATTTTCTAACAAAATCTTTTTAGGTATACCTCTACCTTTCTTAACAAAAGTCAAATCTAATACCTCAACTTTCCTAATCGTGTCATCGGAATGCCTCTGTTTAATGTGACCAAACCATCTAAGAAGACTCTCTAATCTTATCTTCCACTGGAGCTACTCCAACCTTTTCATGTATATGCTCATTTCGTATCATATCTCTAAGGGCCAAGTCACTCATCCACCTAAGCATCCTTATCTCTAAAACACTTAACTTAGTATTATGCTTCTCT
>NW_021559578.1:0-220 GCF_001605985.2 Dendrobium catenatum
AAAAAAAAAAAAAAAAAGCTTAGAACTATAATATGATTCAGTACCTTTTCATCCACACATCTAAAGTGGACGGACACACAGAACTTGTTGTTCTCCATCTTGGCCCCACGAGTAGATTTGGTTGCTTCGAGCAAGGTTCTATAAACCTTTATAAGATAATCACACAAATGCCTTTCAATACATAGTCTAATATCAGATCGGCAAAAGAAAATTAGCATAA
>NW_021559579.1:0-222 GCF_001605985.2 Dendrobium catenatum
TTTTGCTCCTCTACAATTCCAAAAAGCAAATGAATACTTTAATGAATTTGGGGGGATTGAGTCCCCAAATTACCTCTTGTAGCCGTTTCCATCTTCCTGTTCCTTAAATTTAAGCTAACAGGTCCCAAGTCTTTCAATTGCTTTGATTTTTTCTTCTTAACTGTGATGCTAACATCTTCACTGCGTTGAACTTCAGGGGTATTAGCAAAGCTGGATTCTTTT
>NW_021559580.1:0-204 GCF_001605985.2 Dendrobium catenatum
AGGCGGTGTAATTCCACCAAATAGCCTCCTCCCTCCTGCTGAATGGTCTTGATTAGGGACTTGAGAGAAACCCCAGCCTTGGTCAAGCCCGCATCTCCCTGTATCATCCTCCTTCTCCCCCCTATTACCAATTCCATTCTCAGATTCCCCCAATTAATCTTCGTCTCTCCCAAGGTACGCAGCCACTTCATCCCTAGGATGACA
>NW_021559581.1:0-293 GCF_001605985.2 Dendrobium catenatum
CATATACTAAAAACTTCATAGTTGATAACTAGAGCTTTCACCAAAGGAAAAATTATTATGTGTGGCGTCCGGACGAGCCATGTCACTTAATACAATATTCATTGAGTGACGTGGCGCATCCGAATTGACCTCCAGATACATTCGGACCACACACATAATAATCATTTCCAACAAAGAGACTACTATGAGCTGCGCACTTTGAAAAAACTAACTGTTCTCGGAGCAAAGCAAAATCAAGTTATTGAGATTTAATCTGAAACCCTAATGCACAACAATAAAAAAAAAAATTTAAT
>NW_021559582.1:0-941 GCF_001605985.2 Dendrobium catenatum
GCCATCCCCAGAGCTTCTCTCACTAAACAAACGCCTACAGAGAGAAAGAAACGGGAGTAAATGACGCTCAAAAAAAGAGAGCAAGAGAGAGCATGGGAGAGAAAGAGAAAGAGGGGGAGAGAGCAAGGGAGAGCAAAAGAGAAAGCAAGAGAGAGGGGGAGAAAGAGAGAGAGATAGATAGATAGATAGAAAGAGAGAGAAAGCAAGAGAAAGAGAGCAAGAGAGAGAGAGAGGGAGGGAGAGAGAGAGAGATAGAGAGAGAGAGGGCAAAAAGGAGAAAGGGAGAGAGCAAGAGAGTGCAAGAAGGAGCAAGGGAGAGATCAAGAGAGTGCAAGAGAAAGAGGGAGAGAGAGCAAGAGAGAGTGAGTGAGAGAGAGTAAGAGAGGGAGAGTGAGTGAGAGAGAGAGAGAGAGAGCAAGAGATATAGAGAAAGCAAGAAAGAGGAAGAGAGAGAGAGTGAGTTCGAGAGAAAGAGAGAGAGGCTGAGAGAGAGAGCAAGAAAGAGAGAGGGAGAGAGCAAGAGAAAGAGATCAAGATAGAGAGAGAGAGAGAGAGCAAGAGAGAGAGAGAGAGGGAGCAAGAACGAGAAAGGGATAGAGCAAGAGAATGTAAGAGAGAAGAGAAAGAGAGAGAGCAGCAGAAAGAGAGAGAGAGAGCAGCATCAAGAGAGAGAGAGAGAGAAAGAGAGCAAGAGAATATAAAACAGAGCAAGAGAAGGCAAGGGAGAGAAAGAGCAAGGGAGATATAGAGAAAGCAAGAAAGAGGAAGAGAGAGAGTGTGAGTAAAAGAGGGAGAGTGAGTGAGAGAGAGAGCAAGAGATATAGAGAAAGCAAGAAAGAGGAAGAGAGAGAGTGAGTGAGTGAGAGAGAGAGAGCAAGAAAGAGGAAGGGAGAGAGCAAGAGAAAGAGATCAAGATAGAGAGAGGGAGGGAGAGAGAGAGA
>NW_021559583.1:0-455 GCF_001605985.2 Dendrobium catenatum
GCTGTGTTAGCTTGTAGATATTTTGTCTTTCACTACGAAAAAACATGCGATTACCGTCGGATTTTCCGGCAGAAACCTTCCGGCATCCCATGCGCCGGTCTATGCGTCGGTAAAACGAGCTCTGAACCATTTCCGTAGCATGTTACGGCGTAAAAATACCGGCGCAAATGACCGGCGGATATTGCGCCGGCATATTTAAACTCAACGAAATACTTCCGGCGTAAATTGCGTCGGTAATGTTATCGGCATTTAATCCGCAGGAACATCCGCCGGTGAAAGCCCTATTTTTTGTCACCGAGCCCCTCTGGCCGCTCATTCGTTTCCTTCCGTTCTCTCACCTCGCGTGTTTCGCCCATCGCTGTTCGTCGCTCACCGTGGATTGACGTCGCCGACGGTCACCGGACTTCGCCATCGACGGTCAGGTGAGGGCTCTTATGGCAGCTCTGTGGAGTATT
>NW_021559584.1:0-255 GCF_001605985.2 Dendrobium catenatum
TTTCACCACTCCCCGGTGCGGCAGAGAACCGTTGTCCCTTTACACAATCCCCAGTGTTGGCAGAGAACCGTTCGTCCTTTTACACAATGCACAGTATTGGCAGAGAACCATCATCCTTTTACACAATCCCCAGTGTTGGCAGAGAACCGTCCGTCCTTTCACACAATCCACAGTGTTGGTAGAGAACCGTCATCCTTTCACACTCTCCTTGTGCGGGTAGAGAACCCTTCGTCCTTTTACACTTTCCAAGTGTAG
>NW_021559585.1:0-340 GCF_001605985.2 Dendrobium catenatum
TTCTAACCCTTGCCTTTCATTTATGTAGATGGATCTACAGAACACCCCGATGACTGTCCATCTGGGACAAGGAGCCAGGATTCAGCTGGCTAATGCTGTCATTAAAACCGAAAACATCGGAGCTACCATCCAGTTTGGTAGCGTTAACTTCCCGGCGATTGCTGCAAAGAGTGCCTCCATTCCTGTGAATGGTAGGAATGTTGGGAAGTCTGCTAGAAGACTCAATGCTGATGAAGCTGTTACCCATTGTGTGCATCTGCTGGCACAACGACCTGTTGCTGAAAATCCTCGTGGTAGGATTTTTGTATTCGAGAGGCTATCACAGCCTGACATCCCAGCC
>NW_021559586.1:0-457 GCF_001605985.2 Dendrobium catenatum
CAGAAAAACTATAAATAGAGCTCTCATTCTACACAAAAGGGGCTCAAGTGAAGAGAGAGAAGAAGAAGAGAAGAAGAGAAGAAGGAGGAGAAAAATTAATGACGTATCGTTTGAGGTTGCCCCTACCGCCACCATCTAATGTTTCATGTATCACAGTTGAGGAGAGTTGTAGGGGATCACACAGTGAGTTCAAAGTTTTCAGCAACATTGACTAAAGATTTGGAAGTGGTATTGGAACCCCTTGAGCTACAAGGGTGATGCGGGCAAAAGATATAGGGAGCCTATATCCTTCGCCCACAAAAGAGACACGACGGACTTCTACGGACGAAAACGGCTTAGGACGAGAAAATGGACGAACAAAATAGGGAAGAACAAACTCTTACATTTCAATTTAAACTAAACAAGTAAAAAAAACTATGATGACGACTTACAAACAACACGACAGACACCCTAAAGT
>NW_021559587.1:0-511 GCF_001605985.2 Dendrobium catenatum
TAAAGAAAAATGATACGTTCGTCCTGGACGAAAACAATTCGTCCTGGACCAAAATCATCGTTCGTCTGGACGAAAATATTTCGTACAGACGATCAAATTCGTCCAAAATGTAACAGCTTTTCGTAATTAACACAATTTACGATGCGTCCCTTCGTACAGGCTTTTTGACTTGACCGATCGTACAGACGATCAAGAAGTTAATTCATTTTAATGTCTGTTGAAAACCGTCCCCTACAATGAAACGACGTCTGTTTGTTTGGACGAACCAAAAAATCGTACGGACGAACTTCACAATTAAAATTGTCTTATCCACTCAACCGCTGCATTCAATCGTCTCGACGTTTCAGAAAAACAATTTTATTCTGGATGATCGTCAGATCGTACAGACGATCTAATTAAAAAACTACTCTCAAAACGGTTAAAAATTCACGCAAACTTAATTTTCCACACAACATCCAGTAAGAAAAAAAATTCGTCTCGGACGATTTCTACCAATTTTTGAATTTTAATT
>NW_021559588.1:0-351 GCF_001605985.2 Dendrobium catenatum
TAGCGAAAGGAGGCCTTGACCAGTGTGGTGAATAGGTAAGGAAGAGCCATTGGCATTGGAGACAGTGTCAAAGCCGTGATAGGTGGCCGAGGTATAGAGATTGTTGTCGTCTGGTGTTAGGTGGGTAGATGCGCCAGACAGTGTCGGAGCCATGATAGGTGGCCGAGGTAATCGTCTGGTGTTAGGTGGGTAGATGCGTCGGAGTCAAGAATCCAATCTTGAGTTGTGGCAGGAGACGATTGAGCGAGAAGAGCACAAAGCAGATGTGAAGCACTGGGAGCATATTTGAAGTTGCAGCGGTCCCAGCAATTGAGAGCAATATGGCCCACTTTTCCGCATATTTGACAAGTT
>NW_021559589.1:0-273 GCF_001605985.2 Dendrobium catenatum
CATAAGCCAAATAATTATTTAATATTTAAATAGATCATGAATTTAATTGGCTTAATTTTCAGATAGCGTATAATGTATAGTACTTTATTTATAAGTATAAGTATATGGGCCCACTTATAGAAATTTCCCAACAATCTCCCACTTGGGCCACATATATATACATATAATTATACATTCTGAAATAATCGTAAGAGCTCAATATTTGCTATGTTTCTAAAATAATATCTCTAGACAATCTGGTCCATCAATCATATCAATATAGAATCAAAGCGA
>NW_021559590.1:0-238 GCF_001605985.2 Dendrobium catenatum
TGGCCAATGATGCCAACAAAAGATGCGTAATGACGCCAAATTGAAAAATTATATATTAAAAAGCTAAAGATGTGCACAAGCACCAATCAATTGATAAGAGGCATAAAATGAGCCCACTAAAAAGCAAGCTCCTCTCTCTTTTCAAATCCTTTAAAAACTTAGAAGTTTTCATGTATCAAAGGCTTGACTTCATTTGTTTTGAGATTGTGACAAATTTACTTTGATTCATTATTCTATA
>NW_021559591.1:0-221 GCF_001605985.2 Dendrobium catenatum
TTATTGCTGTTTCTAAAAGTAGCTTTTTAATATAAAATTTTAAATTAAGTACTAAAAAGCTGTTTTAAAAAGCAATAAGAAAGTCATCCCAAATGAAGAAGCTTTCTTACTGCTTCTTAAATCAATTTTTTCATACAAAATTTTAAATTTTGTACTAAAAAGCTGCTTTAAAAAATAGTAAGAAAGCCATTCTAAATAAAGCCTAAATCATATGCATTTGT
>NW_021559592.1:0-249 GCF_001605985.2 Dendrobium catenatum
TTTAACACCATTAATTCCAAATTTTGATGTTAGGACCAAAAATACCCATTTTTAAGAAATTGCGGGCCCAAATTGGCCTCTCAAAAGAGTTGAGGATCATTTTGGACTCTCACAAAGAGTAGAGGGACCATTTTGATTCTTTTCTCAAAAAAAAAAAAGAAAAAAAGTGACGTGCATTTTATTTGGTTCTTGCATCAACTATTTGTTATATTTAGTGATTCTTCTTAAAATTAATAATATGACTGGCTT
>NW_021559593.1:0-1461 GCF_001605985.2 Dendrobium catenatum
TCGGAGGCTCTAGGGTACTAAAGAGAAACTAGAGAAAAGAAATCAAACACTCGATCACATGCGTGAGAGAAGAGATGGAGGTGGCGTCATCTTGTGACGCGGATAAGTAGGATTTATAGTCCCTGAAAGGCAGGGACCTATCTATTATTTAAGGCATACTACGAGATCGAATGTAGTATCCTCGAATCCTAAATCTAAGTTGGGCTTAGTGCTCTACGAAACACTAAGACCCGTGTCCTAGCTAATGCAGTGCAAAACCTGGACTTTCCCCGGCCTGGATTGGGGGAGCCAGCTAACCACCTAGTCGCTTTAAAACCATGATATTCAGTCAATTATGAAAGATGGGTGGGTGGTACAGTTATTTGGAAATAGGACCGACATCTAGAGAATTTCCTAAGTGGTCATAGACTTATGTGGGTTAGATGCTCCTAGCTAATGCAATTAAATTTTAATTAGTTGGTTACTAATTCAATGCATGCTAGTTGAATCGTCAGCTCATGAATGCTATAGAACTTTAAAAATAGGCTTATAGAAAATAATTTTTTTGAAAAGACTGAGTCTCCCTAGGTCCGGCACTTCATTCTTATAGGCCAGATTATCCGGACTCTACCCGCAGGCAGGGAGATGTCTTATAACAAGGAAAGAAAGATGCAGTAATATGCATGCGACCTCGGACGGTTCCGACAATTCTCTAGGTTCGTTAGATTTCTATATTATTTAAAACATAAATATTAAATTTTGGTTATAAGTAGAAAAGATTTTGCAGTCCTTAAAGAGCCTAACGAAATCCAGGCGAAAATAAAAGCGACATGCAAGAAAAGAAACATAGAAAAAACAGGTATTTCTACTGCGCAATCAGGTAAACACATCAATATAAATCCAAAAAATAATCAACTAAATGGCCATAGGCAAATTGCCCTTATTACAACCCAGATATGCATAAAGTAAAGTGGCCGGGCACCACTGCCAACAACCCGGATTTCTAAGCCTATGACAGACGCAAATAACTTTGAGTGGGATATTGATCTTCAGGTCTTCAGTATTCTTTGGATCACTCCTCCTTGGACTCCTTGGATCTCCTCCTTGGACTCCTTGAAAATCTCCTCCTTGGGCTCCTTGGATTCGTCGTGGCTTGAATATCCAAACGAAGAGACAATTCCCCCTTGGAAGGGGGTATTGCCTTTTCTCTTTGAATATCTAAAGCCATCCCACTCGATCTCCCAAATGGAAGAAGACTCTCCCCTATGAGGATGCCTTGGGATTCAAGTGGGATAAGAATATCCACACTCAGAGGTTATTTTTACAACTCTTAACTAATATTACAAATATTACATTCTTTGAAAGTAGAAAATTCTAGACTCCCTGCGTGGTTATCTTAATAAAAATCCCAAGCAGTTTATATGAAAAAAGAAAGTGCTAACACCATTGATGAAATTACTAAACGACAAGAGGGGGGGTGAA
>NW_021559594.1:0-222 GCF_001605985.2 Dendrobium catenatum
CATTCAAGTTAAAAGATGGCGACGGAAAAATGCTGCCTCGTACTTGGAATATTGGAAATCTTCGCAAATATTATCAGTAAAACTATTTTCAAATTGAATTATTATGTAGCCTTTCTATTTCCATCATGAAATTTTGTACTATCTTGCTTATAAAATATTAAGCATAGCATTGATTTGAGAAAAACATAATATTCATTGTATCTCAATCAACAGACGATCAAT
>NW_021559595.1:0-207 GCF_001605985.2 Dendrobium catenatum
ATTTCAGGGAAATTGACCTCGAATAATGAGGTCAACACTATGTTAAATAACATCCTTACCACTCAATATTACAAGATTGGATTCATGATTTTAAAGTGCCTAGGTAGTTTAGCTGGCTCTCCAATCTAGGTCGGGATAAGTCCAGATTTGCATTACATTAGCTAGGTTCGGGTCACTAATTTTTAGTACCCACTTTAGACTTAGGTT
>NW_021559596.1:0-349 GCF_001605985.2 Dendrobium catenatum
ATTCTTTCCGACCACCGACGTACTTCTACTTGTTCGTCGACCACCGACGTACTTATTCTTGTTCGTCGATCATGATTGAAATTCCGCCTGTTTGTCAACCACTGCCGGAGTTTTTCTTAACCACTTAGGACTCCTTTGGAAAAGTTTTTCATTGCAAGACGGACTTATTTTATCAGTCTTTACCTTCCCATGTGTGAATAAAGGCAAGGACAAGTTTTAGTGGTGGTGGAAAAGGGTCTCTAATGGCATCCAAATCGCCCAAGTACTTTGAATGTTATGAAAATGTATGTATTTCAAGAATCTAGAAAAAATTATAATTTGAATTATTTGTTTCGTTGTAAGATAAATA
>NW_021559597.1:0-321 GCF_001605985.2 Dendrobium catenatum
GTGCACTATAAATTGTATATACATAGGTACACTAAAAGGGGTAAAAATGATTATAAAACCCGCATGGGTCCCGGCGAGCGTGCTATGGGTACACACGTGACGTCTAGGGATGCTGCGCGGGTTGACAAGTGAATTCTAGTTCGAACCCGATCCTCCTATACGGGTCAATAGGAGTCCACAAGGTTCGAATTCTCATACAAATATACGATTGCTACGACCGATATATTTGTTTTAATACATTCATATCATGCTTCCAAAGCCTTTAATCAAAAGAATTCACTTACAAGGGCATAAAGCCTACGAAACCCGATCCTCTGTCGA
>NW_021559598.1:0-228 GCF_001605985.2 Dendrobium catenatum
GTCCCAAATGTGGAGGAATATATTAGAAACATCACAATGCGGAAAGATCATTTTGTTGTTCGGCAATCTAGCCTTTTCACGGTTGAGGTGGAGGGACTTCATTCAAGACATATTGTCGATATTGAACAAAGAATCTGCAGTTGCAGAGTGTGGCAGTTAATTGGTTTACCTTGCATTCACGCTGTGGCTTATGGGGCATCATAGGAGTACTTGCAAAAATCCATTGCA
>NW_021559599.1:0-235 GCF_001605985.2 Dendrobium catenatum
TTTCATAGTATTTAATTTATATTATATTTCTTGAATTATAAAATACATCTATTTGAATTTTAAATGAAACTTGTTTAATATACTTTTTTTAATTAAAATATTATCAAATAGATGAATTAATTTTGAGTAAATTTTTGTTCAAGATGTTTAAAAAAGGGCAGAATTAACCTCTTTTTTCAGGGTGGATAAAATATAATTGCGGAGTGTATAATCCCGTGGCTGAAATACAAAATGT
>NW_021559600.1:0-229 GCF_001605985.2 Dendrobium catenatum
GCAGGTGCAACTCCATGGCGGTAAAGTCTTACCTCCTTGGTTACCCCCTCAGGACAAAGGCAAGAAATCCCCGTTCGAAGATTTAAATCCAGATTCTCCACAGCAACTAGAATTTCCTTTAATTCCCCGGGGTTTCGAGTCTCTCGTTCCTAAGGTTGATTACAATGTTCTAGCCCACCTTAGGAAGTTGCTAGCGAAATTAAGTATTTATGACGCTCTCCTTCTCTCC
>NW_021559601.1:0-268 GCF_001605985.2 Dendrobium catenatum
CAATTCTTCACTCACTTCTCTTCTCACTTAGTCGACTGGATTTCCCGATAATGTCGAGTTCCAGCAAGAGGGGTCATTTGGTAGCTGGAAGCTCGTCTTCCTCTAGCCGTCACAGCGCTCGCTTTCTACGTGCTGAAAATGAAGAGGCATATCACAAGTATAAAGCCTGTAAGTATACGCCATCCAAAATACTTAATCAGGCTACTCTAAATTTCGAGGTACTTAACCTCATTGCTTCCACCACCTTCCAATTCCTCCTCACCCTGGC
>NW_021559602.1:0-383 GCF_001605985.2 Dendrobium catenatum
ATTTTTTGGAATTGTAGAGGAGCTAGAAAGAGGAAAGCTTCTCTTTATCTTAAGGAGGTTGTTAGAGATTTTGATGCTGTTTTTGTGGGATTGCTGGAATCAAAACTATCTTCTATTAACAATAAGGTTATTGAATCCTTAATTGGAAATGGTTGGGATTTTTTTTATGTCCCTTCGGAAGGCTTATCAGGTGGTATTGTGGTAATTTGGAAAAGCAATATTGCTTCTTTCAAGGTAATTGATTAGTCTTCTCAATTCATTTTGGGTGAATTGGAAATCCCTAACAAAGGAAAATGGAGTATTATCACAGTTTATGGAAGCACAAATCCTTATAAAAGAAGACTGGTTTGGGAAAATTTGGAGCATCATAATATTTCAGATTT
>NW_021559603.1:0-242 GCF_001605985.2 Dendrobium catenatum
TCGATAAATCAACTCAATCGCGAAGAAATCCGTACACCAATCAAGTCGTCAAAAAAATCAATCCGTTACATCAATCGCTATCAAATCAAATTAATCTATATTCAATGAAATCAGACGAGGAAAGCAGTACAATGAATCTCAATAACAGTAAATCCATGTAGCAGACAATACGGTGCAGAGTCAGTAACATCAATAAATCTATATAAAAATCAATAAATCTATAGGCAACAATATCAATGATT
>NW_021559604.1:0-220 GCF_001605985.2 Dendrobium catenatum
GGTAATCCAAGATCAAGAAGTTATTGTTTCAACCATATTATTTGTGTAACACAACCTCCTACTACAACAGCTGTGGAGAGGGCTACTGAATTTTTATTCCTACTAGATCAAGAAACTAAAGATTATCCTATGAATTAGTATGTACCAGACGTGCTTTTCCTATCCACCCTACATCCTATAAAGTTATAATCTGAGTACCCTAAGATTTCAAAAGAAGTGC
>NW_021559605.1:0-230 GCF_001605985.2 Dendrobium catenatum
TACAGTAATGTAGAGGGGGCGATTATGGTCAGCAGTTTGCAAGAGTAAATCTTCGTCCGAAAAGGTAACCCCGGGGACCTCTTTGAAGTAGAGAGCCTCACCTTCTGAAGTTGCAGCCAACTGTGTTAAGCAAATCTCGGGGTCAAGAAGTGCTTTAATTAAAGACTCCCTCATTTCTTTAGAGAGAAGGAGGGCGTCATAAATACTTAATTTTGCTGGCAACTTCCTAA
>NW_021559606.1:0-288 GCF_001605985.2 Dendrobium catenatum
GTCAGAATCATACAGAAATCAGAAATCAGAATTTCAGATCATATCGTATCAGAATCACAATTGCTTACAGAACAGATACAGAAATCAGAATCATATCAAATCAGATATCAGATAATATTTAATTCATAGCTAAATGCCCTGACACTGACGGAATCTCTACGATTCCGGCCCCTTATGCCTCCCTTCCCAGACACTGATTGAATCTCATAGGATCCAGTCCCCTTATTCCTCCCTTTGTGCTCACGGCACCACAACAGATGTGCTTATAGCACCAGAACAGAATTCATC
>NW_021559607.1:0-479 GCF_001605985.2 Dendrobium catenatum
GTCTAAGAGAAATAGTGTTTGTCAATCATCAAAACACAAGCCATGAAAAATAGATTTGCAACACTGGTCACAAAATGCATAAGAGTAAGAGCAACCATGCACACACACAGGAGGAGAGTTTGTTTTTAAATGCAAAATGTAATAGAATTTCTTCTCTGAAGATTGTACTATACGATTTTAATTCGTATCGTATGATCTAAGTTATGTGGACTATTCTGTGAATAGATCGTACTGTACGATTATCTTCGTACTGTATGATATGTTCAGATCCAAAACCCTAGCCGTAGTTTAGTTTAAGTAAGTGATTTTGCGTCTTTTGTACTGTACGAACATTTTCGTACTGTACGATCTATTTTAAATAGTTATTTAAATTAACCCATGATTAGTGCATGAAATCCAGGCCTAATTAAATTTTGAACATCGTACTGTACGAACCAGATCATACCATATGATGAACAGAGATGAAGTATGATCGTCCC